>NW_019272193.1:0-224 GCF_002738345.1 Cucurbita maxima
ATTCTAAATCATCAAGCCTTATCATTCCTCACAAAAATTTCGAAAAACGTCGACCGTGACTCGGTTTTTTAGCACGTACTAAAAACTTCCCTGTTTGGTTTTCCGAAGAAGGGTTCGATTTAAAGTACTCTTTGACTGTTTTATGCACTCCGTTTCTTAGAAATAATATTCTAAATCATCAAGCCTTATCATTCCAAACAAAACTTTCGAAAAATGTGGACCGT
>NW_019272193.1:234-7819 GCF_002738345.1 Cucurbita maxima
GTGGACCGTGACTCGGTTTTTTAAGCACGTACTAAAAACTTCCCTGTTCGGGTTTCCGAAGAAAGGTTCGATTTGACGAACTCTTTTACTGTTTTATGCACTCCGTTTCTTAGAAATAATATTCTAAATCATCAAGCCTTATCATTCCTCACAAAAATTTCGAAAAACGTCGACCGTGACTCGGTTTTTTAGCACGTACTAAAAACTTCCCTGTTTGGGTTTCCGAAGAAGGGTTCGATTTAAAGTACTCTTTGACTGTTTTATGCACTCCGTTTCTTAGAAATAATATTCTAAATCATCAAGCCTTATCATTCATCACAAAAATTTCGAAAAACGTCGATCGTGACTCGGTTTTTGAGCACGTACTAAAAACTTCCCTGTTTGGGTTTCCGAAGAAGGGTTCGATTTAAAGTACTCTTTGACTGTTTTATGCACTCTGTTTCTTAGAAATAATATTCTAAATCATCGAGCCTTATCATTCCAAACAAAACTTTCGAAAAATGTGGACCGTGACTCGGTTTTTTAAGCACGTACTAAAAACTTCCCTGTTCGGGTTTCCGAAGAAGGGTTCGATTTGACGAACTCTTTTACTGTTTTATGCACTCCGTTTCTTAGAAATAATATTCTAAATCATCAAGCCTTATCATTCCTCACAAAAATTTCGAAAAACGTCGACCGTGACTCGGTTTTTTAGCACGTACTAAAAACTTCCCTGTTTGGGTTTCCGAAGAAGGGTTCGATTTAAAGTACTCTTTGACTCTTTTATGCACTCCGTTTCTTAGAAATAATATTCTAAATCATCAAGCCTTATCATTCCAAACAAAACTTTCAAAAAATGTGGACCGTGACTCGGTTTTTTTAGCACGTACTAAAAACTTCCCTGTTTGGGTTTCCGAAGAAGGGTTCGATTTGAAGAACTCTTTTACTGTTTTATGCACTACGTTTCTTAGAAATAATATTCTAAATCATCAAGCCTTATCATTCCAAACAAAACTTTCAAAAATGTGGACCGTGACTCGGTTTTTTTAGCACGTACTAAAAACATTCCTGTTCGGGTTTCCGAAGAAGGGTTCAATTTGACGAACTCTTTTACTGTTTTATGCACTCCATTTCTTAGAAATAATATTCTAAATCATCAAGCCTTATCATTCCTCACAAAAATTTCGAAAAACGTCGACCGTGACTCGGTTTTTTAGCACGTACTATAAACATCCCTGTTTGGGTTTCCGAAGAAGGGTTCGATTTAAAGTACTCTTTGACTGTTTTATGCACTCCGTTTCGTAGAAATAATAATCTAAATCATAAAGCCTTATCATTCCAAACAAAACTTTCGAAAAATGTGGACCGTGACTCGGTTTTTTTAGCACGTACTAAAAACTTCCCTGTTCGGGTTTCCGAAGAAGGGTTCGATTTGACGAACTCTTTTACTCTTTTATGCACTCCGTTTCTTAGAAATAATATTCTAAATCATCAAGCCTTATCATTCCTCACAAAAATTTCGAAAAACGTCGACCGTGACTCAGTTTTTTAGCACGTACTAAAAACTTCCCTGTTTGGGTTTCCGAAGAAGGGTTCGATTTAAAGTACTCTTTTACTGTTTTATGCACTTCGTTTCTTAGATATAATATTCTAAATCATCAAGCCTTATCATTCCTCACAAAAATTTCGAAAAACGTCGACCGTGACTCGGTTTTTTAGCACGTACTAAAAACTTCCCTGTTTGGGTTTCCGAAGAAGGGTTCGATTTAAAGTACTCTTTGACTGTTTTATGCACTCTGTTTCTTAGAAATAATATTCTAAATCATCAAGCCTTATCATTCCAAACAAAACTTTCAAAAATGTGGACCGTGACTCGGTTTTTTTAGCACGTACTAAAAACTTCCCTGTTCGGGTTTCCGAAGAAGGGTTCGATTTGACGAACTCTTTTACTGTTTTATGCACTCCGTTTCTTAGAAATAATATTCTAAATCATCAAGCCTTATCATTCCTCACAAAAATTTCGAAAAACGTCGACCGTGACTCGGTTTTTTAGCACGTACTAAAAACTTCCCTGTTTGGTTTTCCGAAGAAGGGTTCGATTTAAAGTATTCTTTGACTGTTTTATGCACTCTGTTTCTTAGAAATAATATTCTAAATCATCAAGCCTTATCATTCCAAACAAAACTTTCAAAAATGTGGACCGTGACTCGGTTTTTTTAGCACGTACTAAAAACTTCCCTGTTCGGGTTTCCGAAGAAGGGTTCGATTTGACGAACTCTTTTACTGTTTTATGCACTCCGTTTCTTAGAAATAATATTCTAAATCATCACGCCTTACCATTCCTCACAAAAATTTCGAAAAACGTCGACCGTGACTCGGTTTTTTAGCACGTACTATAAACATCCCTGTTTGGATTTACGAAGAAGGGTTCGATTTAAAGTACTCTTTGACTGTTTTATGCACTCCGTTTCTTAGAAATAATATTCTAAATCATCAAGCCTTATCATTCCAAACAAAACTTTCGAAAAATGTGGACCGTGACTCGGTTTTTTTAGCACGTACTAAAAACTTCCCTGTTCGGGTTTCCGAAGAAGGGTTCGATTTGACGAACTCTTTTACTGTTTTATGCACTCCGTTTCTTAGAAATAATATTCTAAATCATCAAGCCTTATCATTCCTCACAAAAATTTCGAAAAACGTCGACCGTGACTCGGTTTTTTAGCACGTACTAAAAACTTCCCTGTTTGGGTTTCCGAAGAAGGGTTCGATTTAAAGTACTCTTTGACTGTTTTATGCACTCCGTTTCTTAGAAATAATATTCTAAATCATCAAGCCTTATCATTCCAAACAAAACTTTCGAAAAATGTGGACCGTGACTCGGTTTTTTTAGCACGTACTAAAAACTTCCCTGTTCGGGTTTCCGAAGAAGGGTTCGATTTGACGAACTCTTTTACTGTTTTATGCACTCCGTTTCTTAGAAATAATATTCTAAATCATCAAGCCTTATCATTCCTCACAAAAATTTCGAAAAACGTCGACCGTGACTCGGTTTTTTAGCACGTACTAAAAACTTCCCTGTTTGGGTTTCCGAAGAAGGGTTCGATTTAAAGTACTCTTTGACTGTTTTATGCACTCCGTTTCTTAGAAATAATATTCTAAATCATCAAGCCTTATCATTCCAAACAAAACTTTCGAAAAATGTGGACCGTGACTCGGTTTTTTTAGCACGTACTAAAAACTTCCCTGTTCGGGTTTCCGAAGAAGGGTTCGATTTGACGAACTCTTTTACTGTTTTATGCACTCCGTTTCTTAGAAATAATATTCTAAATCATCAAGCCTTATCATTCCTCACAAAAATTTCGAAAAACGTCGACCGTGACTCGGTTTTTTAGCACGTACTAAAAACTTCCCTGTTTGGGTTTCCGAAGAAGGGTTCGATTTAAAGTACTCTTTGACTGTTTTATGCACTCCGTTTCTTAGAAATAATATTCTAAATCATCAAGCCTTATCATTCCAAACAAAACTTTCGAAAAATGTGGACCGTGACTCGGTTTTTTTAGCACGTACTAAAAACTTCCCTGTTCGGGTTTCCGAAGAAGGGTTCGATTTGACGAACTCTTTTACTGTTTTATGCACTCCGTTTCTTAGAAATAATATTCTAAATCATCAAGCCTTATCATTCCTCACAAAAATTTCGAAAAACGTCGACCGTGACTCGGTTTTTTAGCACGTACTAAAAACTTCCCTGTTTGGGTTTCCGAAGAAGGGTTCGATTTAAAGTACTCTTTGACTGTTTTATGCACTCCGTTTCTTAGAAATAATATTCTAAATCATCAAGCCTTATCATTCCAAACAAAACTTTCGAAAAATGTGGACCGTGACTCGGTTTTTTTAGCACGTACTAAAAACTTCCCTGTTCGGGTTTCCGAAGAAGGGTTCGATTTGACGAACTCTTTTACTGTTTTATGCACTCCGTTTCTTAGAAATAATATTCTAAATCATCAAGCCTTATCATTCCTCACAAAAATTTCGAAAAACGTCGACCGTGACTCGGTTTTTTAGCACGTACTAAAAACTTCCCTGTTTGGGTTTCCGAAGAAGGGTTCGATTTAAAGTACTCTTTGACTGTTTTATGCACTCCGTTTCTTAGAAATAATATTCTAAATCATCAAGCCTTATCATTCCAAACAAAACTTTCGAAAAATGTGGACCGTGACTCGGTTTTTTTAGCACGTACTAAAAACTTCCCTGTTCGGGTTTCCGAAGAAGGGTTCGATTTGACGAACTCTTTTACTGTTTTATGCACTCCGTTTCTTAGAAATAATATTCTAAATCATCAAGCCTTATCATTCCTCACAAAAATTTCGAAAAACGTCGACCGTGACTCGGTTTTTTAGCACGTACTAAAAACTTCCCTGTTTGGGTTTCCGAAGAAGGGTTCGATTTAAAGTACTCTTTGACTGTTTTATGCACTCCGTTTCTTAGAAATAATATTCTAAATCATCAAGCCTTATCATTCCAAACAAAACTTTCAAAAATGTGGACCGTGACTCGGTTTTTTTAGCACGTACTAAAAACTTCCCTGTTCGGGTTTCCGAAGAAGGGTTCGATTTGACGAACTCTTTTACTGTTTTATGCACTCCGTTTCTTAGAAATAATATTCTAAATCATCAAGCCTTATCATTCCTCACAAAAATTTCGAAAAACGTCGACCGTGACTCGGTTTTTTAGCACGTACTAAAAACATCCCTGTTTGGGTTTCCGAAGAAGGGTTCGATTTAAAGTACTCTTTGACTGTTTTATGCACTCCGTTTCTTAGAAATAATATTCTAAATCATCAAGCCTTATCATTCCAAACAAAACTTTCGAAAAATGTGGACCGTGACTCGGTTTTTTTAGCACGTACTAAAAACTTCCCTGTTCGGGTTTCCGAAGAAGGGTTCGATTTGACGAACTCTTTTACTGTTTTATGCACTCCGTTTCTTAGAAATAATATTCTAAATCATCAAGCCTTATCATTCCTCACAAAAATTTCGAAAAACGTCGACCGTGACTCGGTTTTTTAGCACGTACTAAAAACTTCCCTGTTTGGGTTTCCGAAGAAGGGTTCGATTTAAAGTACTCTTTGACTGTTTTATGCACTCCGTTTCTTAGAAATAATATTCTAAATCATCAAGCCTTATCATTCCAAACAAAACTTTCGAAAAATGTGGACCGTGACTCGATTTTTTTAGCACGTACTAAAAACTTCCCTGTTCGGGTTTCCGACGAAGGGTTCAATTTCACGAACTCTTTTACTGTTTTATGCACTCCGTTTCTTGGAAATAATATTCTAAATCATCAAGCCTTATCATTCCTCACAAAAATTTCGAAAAACGTCGACCGTGACTCGGTTTATTAGCACGTACTAAAAACATCCGTGTTTGGGTTTCCGAAGAAGGGTTCGATTTATAGTACTCTTTGACTGTTTTATGCACTTCGTTTCTTAGAAATAATATTCTAAATCATCAAGCCTTATCTTTCCAAACAAAACTTTCGAAAAATGTGGACCGTGACTCGATTTTTTTAGCACGTACTAAAAACTTCCTTGTTCGGGTTTCCGAAGAAGGGTTCGATTTGACGAACTCTTTTACTGTTTTATGCACTCCGTTTCTTAGAAATAATATTCTAAATCATCAAGCCTTATCATTCCTCACAAAAATTTCGAAAAACGTCGACCGTGACTCGGTTTTTTAGCACGTACTAAAAACTTCCCTGTTTGGGTTTCCGAAGAAGGGTTCGATTTAAAGTACTCTTTGACTGTTTTATGCACTCCGTTTCTTAGAAATAATATTCTAAATCATCAAGCCTTATCATTCCAAACAAAATTTTCGAAAAATGTGGCCCGTGACTCGGTTTTTTTAGCACGTACTAAAAACTTCCCTGTTCGGGTTTCCGAAGAAGGGTTCGATTTGACGAACTCTTTTATTGTTTTATGCACTCCGTTTCTTAGAAATAATATTCTAAATCATCAAGCCTTATCATTCCTCACAAAAATTTCGAAAAACGTCGACCGTGACTCGGTTTTTTAGCACGTACTAAAAACTTCCCTGTTTGGGTTTCCGAAGAAGGGTTCGATTTAAAGTACTGTTTGACTATTTTATGCACTCTGTTTCTTAGAAATAATATTCTAAATCATCAAGCCTTATCATTCCAAACAAAACTTTCAAAAATGTGGACCGTGACTCGGTTTTTTTAGCACGTACTAAAAACTTCCCTGTTCGGGTTTCCGAAGAAGGGTTCGATTTGACGAACTCTTTTACTGTTTGATGCACTCCGTTTCTTAGAAATAATATTCTAAATCATGAAGCCTTATCATTCCTCACAAAAACTTCGAAAAACGTCGACCGTGACTCGGTTTTTTAGCACGTACTAAAAACTTCCCTCTTTGGGTTTCCGAAGAAGGGTTCGATTTAAAGTACTCTTGGACTGTTTTATGCACTCCGTTTCTTAGAAATAATATTCTAAATCATCAAGTCTTATCATTCTTCACAAAAATTTCGAAAAATGTCGACCGAGACTCGGTTTTTTTAGCACGTACTAACAACTTCATTATTTGGGTTTCAGAAGAAGGGTTCGATTTGAGAAACTCTTTGACTGTTTTATGCACTCCGTTTCTTAGATATAATATTCTAAATCATCAAGCCTTATCATTCCTCACAAAAATTTCGAAAAACGTCGACCGTGACTCGGTTTTTTAGCACGTACTAAAAACTTCCCTGTTTGGGTTTCCGAAGAAGGGTTCGATTTAAAGTACTCTTTGACTGTTTTATGCACTCTGTTTCTTAGAAATAAAATTCTAAATCATCAAGCCTTATCATTCCAAACAAAACTTTCGAAAAATGTGGACCGTGACCCGATTTTTTTAGCACGTACTAAAAACTTCCCTGTTCGGGTTTCCGAAGAAGGGTTCGATTTGACGAACTCTTTTACTGTTTTATGCACTCCGTTTCTTAGAAATAATATTCTAAATCATCAAGCCTTATCATTCCTCACAAAAATTTCGAAAAACGTCGACCGTGACTCGGTTTTTTAGCACGTACTAAAAACTTCCCTGTTTGGGTTTCCGAAGAAGGGTTCGATTTAAAGTACTCTTTGACTGTTTTATGCACTCTGTTTCTTAGATATAATATTCTAAATCATCAAGCCTTATCATTCCTCACAAAAATTTCGAAAAACGTCGACCGTGACTCGGTTTTTTAGCACGTACTAAAAACTTCCCTGTTTGGGTTTCCGAAGAAGGGTTCGATTTAAAGTACTCTTTGACTGTTTTATGCACTCCGTTTCTTAGAAATAATATTCTAAATCATCAAGCCTTATCATTCCAAACAAAACTTTCAAAAATGTGGACCGTGACTCGGTTTTTTTAGCACGTACTAAAAACTTCCCTGTTCGGGTTTCCGAAGAAGGGTTCGATTTGACGAACTCTTTTACTGTTTTATGCACTCCGTTTCTTAGAAATAATATTCTAAATCATCATGCCTTACCATTCCTCACAAAAATTTCGAAAAACGTCGACCGTGACTCGGTTTTTTAGCACGTACTATAAACATCCCTGTTTGGGTTT
>NW_019272193.1:12412-46086 GCF_002738345.1 Cucurbita maxima
GGACCGTGACTCGGTTTTTTAGCACGTACTAAAAACTTCCCTGTTCGGGTTTCCGAAGAAAGGTTCTATTTGACGAACTCTTTTACTGTTTTATGCACTCCGTTTCTTAGAAATAATATTCTAAATCATCAAGCCTTATCATTCCTCACAAAAATTTTGAAAAACGTCGACCGTGACTCGGTGTTTGTTAGCACGTACTAAAAACTTCCCTGTTTGGGTTTCCGAAGAAGGGCTCGATTTAAAGTACTCTTTGACTGTTTTATGCACTCTGTTTCTTCGAAATTATATTCTAAATCATCAAGCCTTATCATTCCTCACAAAAATTTCGAAAAACGTCGACCGTGACTCGGTTTTTTAGCACGTACTAAAAACATCCCTGTTTGGGTTTCCGAAGAAGGGTTCGATTTAAAGTACTCTTTGACTGTTTTATGCACTCTGTTTCTTTAAAATAATATTCTAAATCATCAAGCCTTATCATTCCAAACAAAACTTTCGAAAAATGTGGACCGTGACTCGATTTTTTTAGCACGTACTAAAAACATCCCTGTTCAGGTTTCCGAAGAAGGGTTCGATTTGACGAACTCTTTTACTGTTTTATGCACTCCGTTTCTTAGAAATAATATTCTAAATCATCAAGCCTTATCATTCCTCACAAAAATTTCGAAAAACGTCGATCGTGACTCGGTTTTTGAGCACGTACTAAAAACTTCCCTGTTTGGGTTTCCGAAGAAGGGTTCGATTTAAAGTACTCTTTGACTGTTTTATGCACTCTGTTTCTTAGAAATAATATTCTAAATCATCAAGCCTAATCATTCCTCACAAAACCTTCGAAAAACGACGATCGTGACTCGGTTTTTGAGCACGTACTAAAAACTTCCCTGTTCGGGTTTCCGAAGAAGGGTTCGATTTAAAGTACTCTTTGACTGTTTTATGCACTCTGTTTCTTAGAAATAATATTCTAAATCATCAAGCCTTATCATTCCTCACAAAAATTTCAAAAAACGTCGACCGTGACTCGGTTTTTTAGCACGTACTGAAAACATCCCTGTTTGGATTTCCGAAGAAGGGTTCGATTTAAAGTACTCTTTGACTCTTTTATGTTGGATCGGTATGGCAACCCTAGAGGGGGGGTGAATAGGGTTTTAACGATAAAAGTGTTTAAACTTGATTAATTTTTCTAATGATAAAACTTTTTACAAATAAGTAGAAGATGATAATTACTAAAACAAAATAATTCAAGTCAAAACAATAATCAAGTAAAACATGCAATAAACATAATAATAATCTTGAAATTGAATAGGAAAGAGTTAGAGAAAATGACACCGTAGTTTTATAGTGGTTCGGTCAAACTCGACCTACTCCACTCCCCAAGCGCCTCTTGGGAATTTGAATAAATAACTTTTCCGACTCTTTCCACGGATCAGAGCCAAACCGGTACACCGCTCTTTTTACGAGTTCAAGAGCAAACTCAATCCTTTCAACGACTCAGGATCAAACCGATACAAGTATTTGAGTTTGATAATAACACACCACAACTCTCTCAAAGAGTAGATTTACAATTTGGGATACTGACAACTATTTCCTCACAATATAATAATAATCCCTCTCAAGAATAAGATGAAAAGAAATAAACTTGTAAGCTTGGAGAGAGCAATAAACAATGGAGACTTTGAACAAATGAGGATTGAAGAATGTATGTAAGTTGTATATGTAAAAATGTGGGGAAGATGAGTTTATATAGAGGAGAAAAGTGGCAAAATGTAGGATTAAATATTGACCATTGGATTGTGTTAGGAATAATGGAAGGTGGAGATTAAAAGTAATTAAGTAAGAAAATTTTCTAAATTCATTTATTTCAAAATTTTAATATAATAGTAATATAATATAATAATAATAAAAAGTTATGTGAGTAACGGTAAAATGTAATTCAAAATTTATTATAAATATAATAATATAATAATAATAAAAATGATGTGAGTAACTACCAAAATTTTAAAATATAATAATATAATAATATAATATAGTAATAATAAAATTCGATGTGAGTAACGGTTATATTCAAATTTATATTTGTAAAAACAATTTTTATTTAGAAATGTAATAATAAGAAAAACTCCACCATGTGTTATTCTCCCAATATTATAAATGTCATACTTTGATATATTTTGATTTGTCCATCATTTTGATTTTGTTGCCACATCATCACGTCGGGTATGTTGTCTCGACTCTAATTTCTTCGTTTTAGCTCTGATTTGAGTAATTGAAAAGTTGTTGTAATCGTTATTCCCGACCTTATACTGTGGACAGTTCAAAAAACTGAAAATAGTTAATAATTAAAAGTAGGTTTGTTATCATCAAAACATCAATAATTAATTCATTGAAATTAATTAATGTGAGATCAAGGGCCAATAAGCCAACATTTTATGCACTCCGTTTCTTAGAAATAATATTCTAAATCATCAAGCCTTATCATTCCAAACAAAACTTTCAAAAAATGTGGACCGTGACTGGGTTTTTTTAGCACGTACTAAAAACTTCCCTGTTCGGGTTTCCGAAGAAGGGTTCGATTTAAAGTACTCTTTGACTTATTTATGCACTCTGTTTCTTAGAAATAATATTCGAAATCATCAAGCCTTATAATTCCAAACAAAACTTTCAAAAATGTGGACCGTGACTCGGTTTTTTTAGCACGTACTAAAAACATCCCTGTTCGGGTTTCCGAAGAAGGGTTCGATTTCACGAACTCTTTTTCTGTTTTATGGACTCCGTTTCTTAGAAATAATATTCTAAATCATCAAGCCTTATCATTCCTCACAAAAAATTTCGAAAAACGTCGACCGTGACTCGGTTTTTTAGCAAGTACTAAAAACATTCGTGTTTGGGTTTCCGAAGAAGGGTTCGATTTAAAGTACTCTTTGACTGTTTTATGCACTCCGTTTCTTAGAAATAATATTCTAAATCATCAAGCCTTATCTTTCCAAACAAAACTTTCGAAAAATGTGGACCGTGACTCGGTTTTTTTAGCACGTACTAAAAACTTCCCTGTTCGGGTTTCCGAAGAAGGGTTCGATTTGACGAACTCTTTGACTGTTTTATGCACTCTGTTTCTTAGAAATAATATTCTAAATCATAAAGCCTTATCATTCCAAACAAAACTTTCGAAAAATGTGCACCGTGACTCGGTTTTTTTAGCACGTACTAAAAACTTCCCTGTTTGGGTTTCCGAAGAAGGGTTCGATTTGACGAACTCTTTTACTGTTTTATGCACTCCGTTTCTTAGAAATAATATTCGAAATCATCAAGCCTTATAATTCCAAACAAAACTTTCAAAAATGTGGACCGTGACTCGGTTTTTTTAGCGCGTACTAAAAACTTCCCTGTTCGGGTTTCCGAAGAAGGGTTCGATTTCACGAACTCTTTTACTGTTTTATGCACTCTGTTTCTTAGAAATAATATTCGAAATCATCAAGCCTTATCATTCCAAACAAAACTTTCGAAAAATGTGGACCGTGACTCGGTTTTTTTAGCACGTACTAAAAACTTCCCTGTTCGGGTTTCCGAAGAAGGGTTCGATTTAAAGTACTCTTTGACTTATTTATGCACTCTGTTTCTTAGAAATAATATTCTAAATCATCAAGCCTTATAATACCAAACAAAACTTTCAAAAATGTGGACCGTGACTCGGTTTTTTTAGCACGTACTAAAAACTTCCCTGTTCGGGTTTCCGAAGAAGGGTTCGATTTCACGAACTCTTTTACTGTTTTATGCACTCCGTTTCTTAGAAATAATATTCTAAATCATCAAGCGTTATCATTCCTCACAAAAATTTCGAAAAACGTCGACCGTGACTCGGTTTTTTAGCAAGTACTAAAAACATTCGTGTTTGGGTTTCCGAAGAAGGGTTCGATTTAAAGTACTCTTTGACTGTTTTATGCACTCCGTTTCTTAGAAATAATATTCTAAATCATCAAGCCTTATCATTCCAAACAAAACTTTCGAAAAATGTGGACCGTGACTCGGTTTTTTTAGCACGTACTAAAAACTTCCCTGTTCGGGTTTCCGAAGAAGGGTTCGATTTCACGAACTCTTTTACTGTTTTATGCCCTCCGTTGCTTAGAAATAATATTCTAAATCATCAAGCGTTATCATTCCTCACAAACCTTTCGAAAAACGTCGACCGTGACTCGGTTTTTTAGCACGTACTAAAAACTTCCTTGTTCGGGTTTCCGAAGAAGGGTTCGATTTCACGAACTCTTTTACTGTTTTATGCACTCCGTTTCTTAGAAATAATATTCTAAATCATCAAGCGTTATCATTCCTCACAAAAATTTCGAAAAACGTCGACCGTGACTCGGTTTTTTAGCACGTACTAAAAACATCCGTGTTTGGGTTTCCGAAGAAAGGTTCGATTTAAAGTACTCTTTGACTGTTTTATGCACTCCGTTTCTTAGAAATAATATTCTAAATCATCAAGCCTTATCTTTCCAAACAAAACTTTCAAAAAATGTGGACCGTGACTCGGTTTTTTTAGCACGTACTAAAAACTTCCCTGTTCGGGTTTCCGAAGAAGGGTTCGATTTAAAGTACTCTTGGACTGTTTTATGCACTCCGTTTCTTAGAAATAATACTCTAAATCATCAAGTCTTATCATTCTTCACAAAAATTTCGAAAAATGTCGACCGAGACTCGGTTTTTTTAGCACGTACTAACAACTTCATTATTTGGGTTTCAGAAGAAGGGTTCGATTTGAGAAACTCTTTGACTGTTTTATGCACTCCGTTTCTTAGAAATAATATTCTAAATCATCAAGCGTTATCATTCCTCACAAAAATTTCGAAAAACGTCGACCGTGACTCGGTTTTTTAGCACGTACTAAAAACATCCGTGTTTGGGTTTCCGAAGAAGGGTTCGATTTAAAGTACTCTTTGACTGTTTTATGCACTCCGTTTCTTAGAAATAATATTCTAAATCATCAAGCCTTATCATTCCAAACAAAACTTTCGAAAAATGTGGACCGTGACTCGGTTTTTTTAGCACGTACTAAAAACTTCCCTGTTCGGGTTTCCGAAGAAGGGTTCGATTTGACGAACTCTTTTACTGTTTTATGCACTCCGTTTCTTAGAAATAATATTCTAAATCATCAAGCCTTATCATTCCTCACAAAAATTTCGAAAAACGTCGACCGTGACTCGGTTTTTTAGCACGTACTAAAAACATCCGTGTTTGGGTTTCCGAAGAAGGGTTCGATTTAAAGTACTCTTTGACTGTTTTATGCACTCCGTTTCTTAGAAATAATATTCTAAATCATCAAGCCTTATCTTTCCAAACAAAACTTTCGAAAAATGTGGACCGTGACTCGGTTTTTTTAGCACGTACTAAAAACTTCCCTGTTCGGGTTTCCGAAGAAGGGTTCGATTTGACGAACTCTTTTACTGTTTTATGCACTCCGTTTCTTAGAAATAATATTCTAAATCATTAAGCCTTATCATTCCAAACAAAACTTTCGAAAAATGTGGACCGTGACTCGATTTTTTTAGCACGTACTAAAAACTTCCCTGTTCGGGTTTCCGACGAAGGGTTCGATTTCACGAACTCTTTTACTGTTTTATGCACTCCGTTTCTTAGAAATAATATTCTAAATCATCAAGCCTTATCATTCCTCACAAAAATTTCGAAAAACGTCGACCGTGACTCGGTTTATTAGCACGTACTAANNTAAAAACATCCGTGTTTGGGTTTCCGAAGAAGGGTTCGATTTATAGTACTCTTTGACTGTTTTATGCACTCCGTTTCTTAGAAATAATATTCTAAATCATCAAGCCTTATCTTTTCAAACAAAACTTTCGAAAAATGTGGACCGTGACTCGGTTTTTTTAGCACGTACTAAAAACTTCCTTGTTCGGGTTTCCGAAGAAGGGTTCGATTTGACGAACTCTTTTACTGTTTTATGCACTCCGTTTCTTAGAAATAATATTCTAAATCATCAAGTCTTATCATTCTTCACAAAAATTTCGAAAAATGTCGACCGAGACTCGGTTTTTTTAGCACGTACTAACAACTTCATTATTTGGGTTTCAGAAGAAGGGTTCGATTTGAGAAACTCTTTGACTGTTTTATGCACTCCGTTTCTTAGAAATAATATTCTAAATCATCAAGCCTTATCATTCCTCACAAAAATTTCGAAAAACGTCGACCGTGACTCGGTTTTTTAGCACGTACTAAAAACTTCCCTGTTTGGGTTTCCGAAGAAGGGTTCGATTTAAAGTACTCTTTGACTGTTTTATGCACTCCGTTTCTTAGAAATAATATTCTAAATCATCAAGTCTTATCATTCTTCACAAAAATTTCGAAAAATGTCGACCGAGACTCGGTTTTTTTAGCACGTACTAACAACTTCATTATTTGGGTTTCAGAAGAAGGGTTCGATTTGAGAAACTCTTTGACTGTTTTATGCACTCCGTTTCTTAGATATAATATTCTAAATCATCAAGCCTTATCATTCCTCACAAAAATTTCGAAAAACGTCGACCGTGACTCGGTTTTTTAGTACGTACTAAAAACTTTTCTATTTGGGTTTCCGAAGAAGGGTTCGATTTAAAGTACTCTTTGACTGTTTTATGCACTCTGTTTCTTAGAAATAAGATTCTAAATCATCAAGCCTTATCATTCCAAACAAAACTTTCGAAAAATGTGGACCGTGACCCAATTTTTTTAGCACGTACTAAAAACTTCCCTGTTCGGGTTTCCGAAGAAGGGTTCGATTTGACGAACTCTTTTACTGTTTTATGCACTCCGTTTCTTAGAAATAATATTCTAAATCATCAAGCCTTATCATTCCAAACAAAACTTTCGAAAAATGTGGACCGTGACTCGGTTTTTTTAGCACGTACTAAAAACTTCCCTGTTTGGGTTTCCGAAGAAGGGTTCGATTTAAAGTACTCTTTGACTGTTTTATGCACTCTGTTTCTTAGAAATAATATTCTAAATCATCAAGCCTTATCTTTCCAAACAAAACTTTCGAAAAATGGGGACCGTGACTCGGTTTTTTTAGCACGTACTAACAACTTCCCTGTTTGGGTTTCCGAAGAAGGGTTCGATTTAAAGTACTCTTGGACTGTTTTATGCACTCCGTTTCTTAGATATAATATTCTAAATCATCAAGCCTTATCTTTCCAAACAAAACTTTCGAAAAATGGGGACCGTGACTCGGTTTTTTTAGCACGTACTAACAACTTCCCTGTTTGGGTTTCCGAAGAAGGGTTCGATTTAAAGTACTCTTGGACTGTTTTATGCACTCCGTTTCTTAGATATAATATTCTAAATCATCAAGCCTTATCTTTCCAAACAAAACTTTCAAAAAATGTGGACCGTGACTCGGTTTTTTTAGCACGTACTAAAAACTTCCCTGTTTGGGTTTCCGAAGAAGGGTTCGATTTAAAGTACTCTTGGACTGTTTTATGCACTCCGTTTCTTAGATATAATATTCTAAATCATCAAGCCTTATCATTCCAAACAAAACTTTCGAAAAATGTGGACCGTGACTCGGTTTTTTTAGCACGTACTAACAACTTCCCTGTTTGGGTTTCCGAAGAAGGGTTCGATTTAAAGTACTCTTTGACTGTTTTATGCACTCTGTTTCTTAGAAATAATATTCTAAATCATCAAGCCTTATCATTCCAAACAAAACTTTCAAAAATGTGAACCGTGACTCGGTTTTTTTAGCACGTACTAAAAACATTCCTGTTCGGGTTTCCGAAGAAGGGTTCAATTTGACGAACTCTTTTACTGTTTTATGCACTCCATTTCTTAGAAATAATATTCTAAATCATCAAGCCTTATCATTCCAAACAAAACTTTCGAAAAATGTGGACCGTGACTCGGTTTTTTTAGCACGTACTAAAAACTTCCCTGTTCGGGTTTCCGAAGAAGGGTTCGATTTGACGAACTCTTTTACTGTTTTATGCACTCCATTTCTAAGAAATAATATTCTAAATCATCAAGCCTTATCATTCCTCACAAAACTTTCGAAAAACGTCGACAGTGAATCGGTTTTTTAGCACGTACTAAAAACTTCCCTATTTGGGCTTCCGAAGAAGGGTTCGATTTAATGTACTCTTTGACCGTTTTATGCACTCCGTTTCTTAGAAATAATATTCTAAATCATCAAGCCTTATAATTCCAAACAAAACTTTCGAAAAATGTGGACCGTGACTCGGTTTTTTTAGCACGTACTAAAAACTTCCCTGTTCGGTTTTCCGAAGAAAGGTTCGATTTGACGAACTCTTTTACTGTTTTATGCACTCCGTTTCTTAGAAATAATATTCTAAATCATCAAGCCTTATCATTCCTCACAAAACTTTCGAAAAATGTCGACCGTGACACGGTTTTTTTAGCACGTACTAACAACTTTCCTGTTTGGGTTTCCGAAGACGGGTTCGATTTGACGAACTCTTTTACTGTTTTATGCACTCTGTTTCTTAGAAATAATATTCTAAATCATCAAGCCTTATCATTCCAAACAAAACTTTCGAAAAATGTGGACCGTGACTCGGTTTTTTTAGCACGTACTAAAAACTTCCCTGTTCGGTTTTCCGAAGAAGGGTTCGATTTGACGAACTCTTTTACTGTTTTATGCACTCCATTTCTAAGAAATAATATTCTAAATCATCAAGCCTTATCATTCCTCACAAAAATTTCGAAAAACGTCGACCGTGACTCGGTTTTTTAGCACGTACTAAAAACTTCCCTGCTTGGGTTTCCGAAGAAGGGTTCGATTTAAAGTACTCTCTGACTGTTTTATGCACTCTGTTTCTTAGAAATAATATTCTAAATCATCAAGCCTTATCATTCCAAACAAAACTTTCGAAAAAAGTGGACCGTGACTCGGTTTTTTAGAACGTACTAAAAACTTCCCTGTTCGGGTTTCCGAAGAAGGGTTCGATTTGACGAACTCTTTTACTGTTTTATGCACTCCGTTTCTTAGAAATAATATTCTAAATCATCAAGTCTTATCATTCTTCACAAAAATTTCGAAAAATGTCGACCGAGACTCGGTTTTTTTAGCACGTACTAACAACTTCATTATTTGGGTTTCAGAAGAAGGGTTCGATTTGAGAAACTCTTTGACTGTTTTATGCACTCCGTTTCTTAGAAATAATATTCTAAATCATCAAGTCTTATCATTCTTCACAAAAATTTCGAAAAATGTCGACCGAGACTCGGTTTTTTTAGCACGTACTAACAACTTCATTATTTGGGTTTCAGAAGAAGGGTTCGATTTGAGAAACTCTTTGACTGTTTTATGCACTCCGTTTCTTAGATATAATATTCTAAATCATCAAGTCTTATCATTCCTCACAAAAATTTCGAAAAACGTCGACCGTGACTCGGTTTTTTAGCACGTACTAAAAACTTTTCTATTTGGGTTTCCGAAGAAGGGTTCGATTTAAAGTACTCTTTGACTGTTTTATGCACTCTGTTTCTTAGAAATAAGATTCTAAATCATCAAGCCCTATCATTCCAAACAAAACTTTCGAAAAATGTGGACCGTGACCCGATTTTTTTAGCACGTACTAAAAACTTCCCTGTTCGGGTTTCCGAAGAAGGGTTCGATTTGACGAACTCTTTTACTGTTTTATGCACTCCGTTTCTTAGAAATAATATTCTAAATCATCAAGCCTTAGCATTCCTCACAAAAATTTTGAAAAACGTCGACCGTGACTCGGTTTTTTAGCACGTACTAAAAACATCCCTGTTTGGGTATCCGAAGAAGGGTTCGATTTAAAGTACTCTTTGACTGTTTTATGCACTCCGTTTCTTAGAAATAATATTCTAAATCATCAAGCCTTATCATTCCAAACAAAACTTTCAAAAAATGTGGACCGTGACTCGGTTTTTTAAGCACGTACTAAAAACTTCCCTGTTCGGGTTTCCGAAGAAGGGTTCGATTTGACGAACTCTTTTACTGTTTTATGCACTCCGTTTCTTAGAAATAATATTCTAAATCATCAAGCCTTATCATTCCAAACAAAACTTTCAAAAAATGTGGACCGTGACTCGATTTTTTTAGCATGTACTAAAAACTTCTCTGTTCGGTTTTCCGAAGAAAGGTTCGATTTGACGAACTCTTTTTCTGTTTTATGCACTCCGTTTCTTAGAAATAATATTCTAAATCATCAAGCCTTATCATTCCTCACAAAAATTTCAAAAAACGTCGACCGTGACTGGGTTTTTTAGCACGTACTAAAAATTCCCTGTTTGGGTTTCCGAAGAAGGGTTCGATTTAAAGTACTCTTTGACTGTTTTATGCACTCTGTTTCTTAGAAATAATATTATAAATCATCAAGCCTTATCATTCCTCACAAAAATTTCGAAAAACGTCGACCGTGACTCGGTTTTTTAGCACGTACTAAAAACATCCCTGTTTGGGTTTCCGAAGAAGGGTTCGATTTAAAGTACTCTTTGACTGTTTTATACACTCCGTTTCTTAGAAATAATATTCTAAATCATCAAGCCTTATCATTCCTACTATAAATTTTTAAAAACGTCGACTGTGACTCTGTTTTTTTAGCACGTACTAACAACTTCCCTGTTTTGGGTTTCCGAAGAAGGGTTCGATTTAAACAACTCTTTTATTGTTTTATGCACTCCGTTTCTTAGAAATAATATTCTAAATCATCACGCTTTATCATTCATCAAAAAAATTTCGAAAAACGTCGACTGTGGCTCTTTTTTTTTAGCACGTACTAACAACTTCTCTGTTTGGGTTTACGAAGCAGGGTTCGATCTGAAGAACACTTTTACAGTTTTATGCACTCTGTGTCTTAGAAATAATATTGTAAATCACCAAGCCTTATAATTCCTACAAAAAATTTCGAAAACCGTCGACTGCGACTCGGTTTTTTTAGCACGTACTAACAACTTCCCTGTTTGGGTTTCCGAAGAAGGGTTCGATTTGAAGAACTCTTTGACTGTTTTATGCACTTCGTTTCTTAGAAATAATATTCTAAATTATCAAGCCTTATCATTCCTACTATAAATTTTGAAAAACGTCGACTGTGACTCTTTTTTTTAGCACGTACTAACAACTTCCTTGTTTGGGTTTTCGAAGAAGGGTTCGATTTGAAGAACTCTTTTACTGTTTTATGCATTTCATTTCTTAGAAATAATATTATAAATCATCAAGCCTTATCATTCCTACTATAAATTTTGAAAAACGTCGAATGTGACTCGGTTTTTTTAGCACGTACTAAAAACTTCCCTGTTTGGGTTTTAGAAGAAGGGTTTGAATAACTCTTTTACTGTTTTATGCACTCCATTTCTTAGAAATAATATTCTAAATCATCAAGCCTTACAATTCCTACCAAAAATTTCGAAAAAAGTCGACTGTGACTCGGTTTTTTTAGCACGAACTAACAACTTCCCTGTTTGGATTTCCGAATAAGGGTTCGATTTAAAGTACTCTTTTACTGTTTTATGCACTCCGTTTCTTAAAATAATATTCTAAATCATCAAGCCTTATCATTCCTACCAAAAATTTCGAAAAATGTCGACTGTGCCTCGGTTTTTTTAGCACGTACTAACAACTTCCCTGTTTGGGTTTCCGAAGAAGGGTTCGATTTGAAGAACTCTTTTACTGTTTTATGCACTCTGTTTCTTAGAAATGATATTCTAAATCATCAAGCCTTATCTTTCCTCACAAAACTTTCGAAAAAGGTTGATCGTGACTCGGTTTTTTTAGCACGAACTAACAACTTCCCTGTTTGGGTTTCCGAAGAAGGGTTCGATTTAAAGAACTCTTTTACTGTTTTATGCACTCTGTTTCTTCGAAATAATATTCTAAATCATCAAGCCTTATCATTCCTACCAAAAATTTCGAAAAATGTCGACTGTGCCTCGGTTTTTTTAGCACGTACTAACAACTTCCCTGTTTGGGTTTCCGAAGAAGGGTTCGATTTGAAGAACTCTTTTACTGTTTTATGCACTCTGTTTCTTAGAAATGATATTCTAAATCATCAAGACTTCTCATTTCTACTATAAATTTTGAAAAACGTCGACTGTGACTCGGTTTTTTTAGCACGTACTAACAACTTCCCTGTATGGGTTTCCGAAGAAGGGTTCGATTTTAAGAACTCTTTTACTGTTCTATGCGCTCCGTTTCTTAGAAATAATATTCTATATCATCAAGCCTTATCATTCTTTAAAAAAATTTCGAAAAACGTCGACTGTGACTCTGTTTTTTTAGCACGTACTAACAACTTCCCTGTTTGGGTTTCCGAAGAAAGGTTCGATCTGAAGAACTCTTTTACAGTTTTATGCACTCCGTTTATTAGAAATAATATTCTAAATCATCAAGCCTTATCATTCCTACTATAAATTTTGAAAAACGTCGGCTGTGACTCGGTTTTTTTAGCACGTACTAAAAACTTCCCTGTTTGGGTTTTAGAAGAAGGGTTCGATTTGAAGAACTCTTTTACTTTTTTATGCACTCCATTTCTTAGAAATAATATTCTAAATCATCAAGCCTTATCATTCCTACCAAAAATTTCGAAAAACGTCGACAGTGACTCGGTTTTTTTAGCACGTACTAACAACTTCCCTGTTTGGGTTTTCGAAGAAGGGTTCGATTTGAAGAACTCTTTTACTATTTTATGCACTCCGTTTCTTAGAAATAATATTCTAAATCATCAAGCCTTATCATTCCTCAAAAAACTTTCGACAAACGTCTACTGTGACTCTGTTTTTTTAGCACGTACTAACAACTTCCCTGTTTGGGTTTCCGAAGAAAGGTTCGATCTGAAGAACTCTTTTACAGTTTTATGCACTCCGTTTATTAGAAATAATATTATAAATCATCAAGCCTCATCATTCCTACCAAAAATTTCGAAAAACGTCGACTGTGACTCGGTTTTTTTAGCACGTACGAAAAACTTCTCTGTTCGGTTTTCCGAAGAAGGGTTCGATTCGACGAACTCTTTTACTGTTTTATGCACTCCGTTTATTAGAAATAATATTCTAAATCATAAAGCCTTATAATTCCTACTATAAATTTTGAAAAACGTCGACCGTGACTCGGTTTTTTTAGCACGTACTAATAACTTCCCTATTTGGGTTTCCGAAGAAGGGTTCGATTTGGAGAACTCTTTTACTTTTCTATGCACTCCGTTTCTTAGTAATAATATTCTAAATCAACAAGCCTTATCATTCCTCAGAAAAATTTTGAAAAACATCGACCGTGACTCGGCTTTTTTAACACGTACAAAAAACTTCCCTGTTTGGGTTTCCAAAGAAGGGTTCGATTTGAAGAACTCTTTTACTGTTTTATGCACTTCGTTTCTTAGAAATAATATTCTAAATCATCAAGCCTTATCATTCCTACTATAAATTTCGAAAAACGTCGACTGTGACTCTTTTTTTTTAGCACGTACAAACAACTTCCCTGTTTGGTTTTCAGAAGAAGGGTTCGATTTGACGAACTCTTTTACTGTTTTATGCACTCTGTTTCTTAGAAATAATATTCTTAATCATCAAGCCTTATCATTCCTCACAAAAATTTCGAAAAACGTCGACCGTGACTCGGTTTTTTAGCACGTACTAAAAACTTCCCTGTTTGGGTTTCCGATAAAGGGTTCGATTTAAAGTACTCTTTTACTATTTTATGCACTCCGTTTCTTAGAAATAATATTCTAAATCATCAAGCCTTATCATTCCAAACAAAACTTTCGAAAAACGTCGACTGTGACTCTTTTTTTTTAGCACGTACAAACAACTTCCCTGTTTGGTTTTCAGAAGAAGGGTTCGATTTGACGAACTCTTTTACTGTTTTATGCACTCCGTTTCTTAGAAATAATATTCTAAATCATCAAGCCTTATCATTCCTCACAAAAATTTCGAAAAACGTCGACCGTGACTCGGTTTTTTAGCACGTACTAAAAACTTCCCTGTTTGGGTTTCCGAAGAAGGGTTCGATTTGACGAACTCTTTTACTGTTTTATGCACTCCGTTTCTTAGAAATAATATTCAAAGTCATCAAGCCGTATCATTTCTTCCAAAAATTTCGAAAAACGTCGACTGTGACTCGGTTTTTTAGCACGTACTAACAACTTCCCTGTTTGGGTTTCCGAAGAAGGGTTCGAGTTAAAGAACTCTTTTACTGTTTTATGCACTCCGTTTCTTACAAATAATATTTTAAATCATCAAGCCTTATCATTCATCAAAAAAATTTCGAAAAACGTCGACTGTGACTCTTTTTTTTTAGCACGTACTAACAACTTCCCTATTTTGGTTTCCGGAGCAGGGTTCGATCTGAAGAACACTTTTACTTTTTTATGCACTCCGTTTCTTAGAAATAATATTCTAAATCACCAAGCCTTATAATTCCTACAAAAAATTTCAAAAACCGTCGACTGTGACTCGGTTTTTTTAGCACGTACTAACAACTTCCCTGTTTGGGTTTTCGAAGAAGGGTTCGATTTGAAGAACTCTTTTACTGTTTTATGCACTTCGTTTCTTAGAAATAATATTCTAAATCATCAAGCCTTATCATTCCTCAAAAAAATTTCGACAAACGTCTACTGTGACTCTGTTTTTTAAGCACGTACTAACAACTTCCCTATTTGGGTTTTCGAAGAAGGGTTCGATTTGAAGAATTCTTTTACTGTTTTATGCACTCCGTTTCTTAGAAATAATATTCTAAATCATCAAGCCTTATCATTCCTCAAAAAAATTTCGACAAACGTCTACTGTGACTCTGTTTTTTTAGCACGTACTAACAACTTCCCTGTTTGGGTTTCCGAATAAAGGTTCGATCTGAAGAACTCTTTTACAGTTTTATGCACTCCGTTTATTAGAAATAATATTATAAATCATCAAGCCTTATCATTCCTACCAAAAATTTCGAAAAACGTCGACTGTGACTCGGTTTTTTTAGCACGTACTAACAACTTCCCTGTTTGGGTTTCCGAAGAAGGGTTCGATTTGAAGAACTCTTTTACTATTTTATGCACTCCCTTTCTTAGAAATAATATGATAAATCATCAAGCCTTATCATTCCTACTATAAATTTCGAAAAACGTCGACTGTGACTCGGTTTTTTTAGCACGTACTAACAACTTCCCTGTTTGGGTTTCCGAAGAAGGGTTCGATTTGAAGAACTCTTTTACTGTTTTATGCACTCCGTTTCTTAGAAATAATATTCTAAATCATCAAGCCTTATCATTCCTACCAAAAATTTCGACAAACGTCGACTGTGACTCGGATTTTTTAGCACGTACTAACAACTTCCCTGTTTGGGTTTCCGAAGAAGGGTTCGATTTGAAGAAGTCTTTTACTGTTTTATGAACTCCGTTTCATAGAAATAATATTCTAAATCATCAATGCATATCATTCCTACCAAAAATTTCGAAAAACGTCGACTGTGACTCTTTTTTTTTAGCACGTACTAACAACTTCCCTATTTGGGTTTCCGGAGCAGGGTTCGATCTGAAGAACTCTTTTACTGTTTTATGCACTCCGTTTCTTAGAATGAATATTGTAAATCACCAAGCCTTATAATTCCTACAAAAAATTTCGAAAAACGTCGACTGTGACTCGGTTTTTTTAGCACGTACTAACAACTTCCCTGTTTGGGTTTCCGAAGAAGGGTTCGATTTGAAGAACTCTTTTACTATTTTATGCACTCCCTTTCTTAGAAATAATATTCTAAATCATCAAGCCTTATCATTCATCAAAAAAATTTCGAAAAACGTCGACCGTGACTCGGTTTTTTTAGCACGTACTAAAAACTTCCCTGTTTGGGTTTCCGAAGTAGGGTTCGATTTGAAGAACTCTTTTACTGTTTTATGCACTCCGTTTCTGAGAAATAAAATTCTAAATCATCAAGCCTTATCATTCCTACCAAAAATTTCGAAAAACGTCGACTGTGACTCGGTTTTTTTAGCACGTACTAACAACTTCCCTGTTTGGGTTTCCGAAGAAGGGTTCGATTTAAACAACTCTTTTATTGTTTTATGCACTCCGTTTCTTAGAAATAATATTCTAAATCATCAAGCCTTATCATTCATCAAAAAAATTTCGAAAAACGTCGACTGTGACTCTTTTTTTTTAGCACGTACTAACAACTTCCCTATTTGGGTTTCCGGAGCAGGGTTCGATCTGAAGAACACTTTTACTGTTTTATGCACTCCGTTTCTTAGAATGAATATTGTAAATCACCAAGCCTTATAATTCCTACAAAAAATTTCGAAAAACGTCGACTGTGACTCGGTTTTTTTAGCACGTACTAACAACTTCCCTGTTTGGGTTTCCGAAGAAGGGTTCGATTTGAAGAACTCTTTTACTATTTTATGCACTCCCTTTCTTAGAAATAATATGATAAATCATCAAGCCTTATCATTCATCAAAAAAATTTCGACAAACGTCTACTGTGACTCTGTTTTTTTAGCACGTACTAACAACTTCCCTGTTTGGGTTTCCGAAGAAGGGTTTGATTTTAAGAACTCTTTTACTGTTTTATGCACTCCCTTTCTTAGAAATAATATTTTAAATCATCAAGCCTTATCATTCCTACTATAAATTTTGAAAAACGTCGACTGTGACTCTGTTTTTTTAGACGTACTAAAAACTTCTCTGTTCGGTTTTCCGAAAAAGGGTTCGATTTGACGAACTCTTTTACTGTTTTATGCACTCCGTTTATTAGAAATAATATTCTAAATCATCAAGCCTTAACATTCCTACTATAAATTTCGAAAAACGTCGACTGTGACTCGGTTTTTTTAGCACGTACTAACAACTTCCCTGTTTGGGTTTCCGAAGAAGGGTTCGATTTGAAGAACTCTTTTACTGTTTTATGCACTCCGTTTCTTAGAAATAATATTCTAAATCATCAAGCCTTATCATTCCTACCAAAAATTTCGAAAAACGTCGACTGTGACTCGGCTCTTTTAGCTCGTACTAACAACTTCCCTGTTTGGGTTTCCGAAGAAGGGTTCGATTTAAACAACTCTTTTATTGTTTTATGCACTCCGTTTCTTAGAAATAATATTCTAAATCATCAAGCCTTATCATTCCTACTATAAATTTTAAAAACGTCGGCTATGACTCGGTTTTTTTAGCACGTACTAACAACTTCCCTGTTTGGGTTTCCAAAGAAGAGTTCGAGTTAAAGAACTCTTTTACTGTTTTATGCACTACAATTCTTAGAAATAATATTGTAAATCATCAAGCCTTATCATTCCTACTATAAATTTTGAAAAATGTCGACTGTGACTGTTTTTGTAGCACGTACTAAAAACTTCCCTGTTTGGGTTTCCGAAGAAGGGTTCGATTTGAAGAACTCTTTTACTGTTTTATGCACTCCGTTTCTTAGAAATAATATTCTAAATCAGGTTCGATTTGAAGAACTCTTTTACTGTTTTATGCACTCCGTTTCTTAGAAATAATATTCTAAATCACCAAGCCTTATAATTTCTACAAAAAATTTCAAAAACCGTCGACTGTGACTCGGTTTTTTTAGCACGTACTAACAACTTCCATGTTTGGGTTTCCGAAGAAGGGTTCGATTTCAAGAACTCTTTTATTGTTTTATGCACTCCGTTTATTTGAAATAATATTCTAAATCATCAAGCCTTATCATTCCTACCGAAAATTTTGAAAAACGTCGACTGTGACTCGGTTTTTTTAGCACGTACTAACAACTTCCCTGTTTGGGTTTCCGAAGAAGGGTTTGACTTAAAGTACTCTTTGACTGTTTTATGCACTCTGTTTCTTAGAAATAACATTCTAAATCATCAAGCCTTATCAATCCTACCAAAAATTTTGAAAAACGTCGACTGTGACTCGGTTTTTTTAGCACGTACTAACAAATTCCCTGTTTGAGTTTCCGAAGAAGGGTTCGATCTGAAGAACACTTTTACTGTTTTATGCACTCCGTTTCTTAGAAATAATATTCTAAATCATCAAGCCTTATCATTCCTACCAAAAATTTCGAAAAATGTCGACTGTGACTCGGTTTTTTTAGCACGTACTAACAACTTCCCTGTTTGGGTTTCCGAAGAAGGGTTCGATTTGAAGAACTCTTTTACTGTTTTATGCACTCCGTTTCTTAGAAATAATATTCTAAATCATCAAGCCTTATCATTCCTCACAAAACTTTCGAAAAATGTCGACCGTGACACGGTTTTTTTAGCACGTACTAACAACTTCCCTGTTTGGGTTTCCGAAGAAGGGTTCGGTTTGACGAACTCTTTTACTGTTTTATGCACTCCGTTTCTTAGATATAATATTCTAAATCATCAAGCCTTATCATTCCTCACAAAAATTTCGAAAAACGTCGACCGTGACTCGGTTTTTTTAGCACGTACTAACAACTTCCCTGTTTGGGTTTCCGAAGAAGGGTTCGAGTTAAAGAACTCTTTTACTGTTTTATGCACTCCGTTTCTTAGAAATAATATTCTAAATCATCAAGCCTTATCATTCCTACCAAAAATTTCGAAAAATGTCGACTGTGACTCGGTTTTTTTAGCACGTACTAACAACTTCCCTGTTTGGGTTTCCGAAGAAGGGTTCGATTTGAAGAACTCTTTTACTGTTTTATGCACTCCGTTTCTTAGAAATAATATTCTAAATCATCAAGACTTCTCATTTCTACTATAAATTTTGAAAAACGTCGATTGTGACTCGGTTTTTTTAGCACGTACTAACAACTTCCCTGTTTGGGTTTTTGAAGAAGGGTTCGATTTGAAGAACTCTTTTACTGTTTTATGCACTCCGTTTCTTAGAAATAATATTCAAAATCATCAAGCCTTATCATTCATCAAAAAAATTTCGACAAACGTCTACTGTGACTCTGTTTTTTTAGCACGTACTAACAACTTCCCTGTTTGGGTTTCCGAAGAAGGGTTCGATGTGAAGAAGTCTTTTACTGTTCTATGCACTCCGTTTCTTAGAAATAATATTCTCAATCATCAAGCCTTATCATTCTTCAAAAAAAATTCGAAAAACGTCGACTGTGACTCTGATTTTTTAGCACGTACTAACAACTTCCCTTTAGGGTTTCCGAAGAAAGGTTCGATCTGAAGAACTCTTTTGCAGTTTTATGCAATCCGTTTATTAGAAATAATATTATAAATCATCAAGCCTTATCATTCCTACAAAAAATATTGAAAAACGTCGACTGTGACTCGGTTTTTTTAGCACGTACTAACAACTTCCCTGTTTGGGTTTCCGAAGAAGGGTTCGATTTGAAGAATTCTTTTACTGTTTTATGCACTCAACTTCCCTGTTTGGGTTTCCGAAGAAGGGTTCGATTTGAAGAATTCTTTTACTGTTTTATGCACTTCGTTTCTTAGAAATAATATTCTAAATCATCAAGCCTTATCATTCATCAAAAAAATTTCGACAAACGTCTACTGTGACTCTGTTTTTTTAGCACGTACTAACAACTTCCCTATTTGGGTTTCCGAAGAAGGGTTTGATTTGAAGAAGTCTTTTACTGTTTTATGCACTCCGTTTCATAGAAATAATATTCTAAATCATCAAGCCATATCATTCATCAAAAAAAATTTGAAAAACGTCGACTATGACTCTTTTTTTTTAACACGTACTAACAACTTCCCTGTTTGGGTTTCCGAAGAAGGGTTCGATCTGAAGAACTCTTTTACTGTTTTATGCACTCCGTTTCTTAGAAATAATATTCTAAATCATCAAGCCTTATAAGAACTCTTTTACTGTTTTATGCACTCCGTTTCTTAGAAATAATATTCTAAATCATCAAGCCTTATAATTCCTACCAAAAATTTCGAAAAACGTCGACTGTGACTCGGTTTTTTTAGCACGTACTAACAACTTCCCTGTTTCGGTTTCTGAAGAAGGGTTCGATTTCAAGAACTCTTATACTTTTTTATGCACTCCGTTTCTTAGAAATAATATTCTAAATCATCAAGCCTTATCATTCCTACTATAAATTTTGAAAAACGTCGACTGTGACTCGGTTTTTTTAGCACGTACTAACAACTTCCCTGTTTGGGTTTCCGAAGAAGGGTTCGATTTGAAGAACTCTTTTACAGTTTTATGCACTCCGTTTCCTAGAAATAATATTCTAAATCATCAAGCCTTATCATTCATCAACAAATTTTTGAAAAACGTCGACTGTGACTCTTGTTTTTTAGCACGTACAAACAACATCCCTTTTTGGGTTTCCGAAGAAGGGTTCGATTTGAAGAACTCTATTACTTTTTTACGCACTCCGTTTCTTAGAAATAATATTCAAAATCATCAAGCCGTATCATTCCTACCAAAAATTTCGAAAAACGTCGACTGTGACTCGGTTTTTTTAGCACGTACTAACAACTTCCCTGTTTGGGTTTTCGAAGAAGGGTTCGAGTTAAAGAACTCTTTTACTGTTTTATGCACTCCGTTTCTTAGAAATAATATTTTAAATCATCAAGCCTTATAATTCCTACTATAAATTTTAAAAAAGGTCGAATGTGACTCGGTTTTTTTAGCACGTACTAACAACTTCCCTGTTTGGGTTTCCGAAGAAGGGTTCGATTTGAAGAACTCTTTGACTTAGGCACTCCGTTTCTTAGAAATAATATTCTAAATCATCAAGCCTTATCATTCCTACGATAAATTTTTAAAAACGTCGATTGTGACTCGGTTTTTTTAGCACGTACTAACAACTTCCCTGTTTGGGTTTCAGAAGAAGGGTTCGATTTGAAGAACTCTTTTACTGTTTTATGCACTCCGTTTATTAGAAATAATATTCTAAATCATCAAGCCTTATCATTCCTACCAAAAATTTCGAAAAACGTCGACTGTGACTCGGTTTTTTTAGCACCATCAAGCCTTATCATTCCTACCAAAAATTTCGAAAAACGTCGACTGTGACTCGGTTTTTTTAGCACGTACTAAGAATTCCTTTTTTGGGTTTCCGAAGAAGGGTTCGATTTGAAGAACTCTCTTACTGTTTTATGCACTCCGTTTTTTAGGAATAATATTGTAAATCATCAAGCCTTATCATTCCTTACAAAACGTTTTATGCACTCCGTTTTTTAGGAATAATATTGTAAATCATCAAGCCTTATCATTCCTTACAAAACTTTTGAAAAACGTCGACCGTGACTCGGTTTTTTTAGCACGTACTAACAACTTCTCTGTTTGGGTTTCCGAAGAAAGATTCGATTTGAAGAACTCTTTTACTGTTTTATGCACTCCGTTGATTAGAAATAATATTCTTAATCATCAAGCCTTATCATTCCTACCAAAAATTTCAAAAAACGTCGACTGTGACTCGGTTTTTTTAGCACGTACTAAGATTTTCCTTGTTTGGGTTTCCAAATAAGGGTTCGATTTGAAGAACTCTTTTACTGTTTTATGCACTCCGTTTCTTAGAAATAATATTGTAAATCATCAAGCCTTATCATTCCTCACAAAACTTTCGAAAAACGTCGACCGTGACTCGGTTTTTTTAGCACGTACTAAAAACTTCCCTGTTTGGGTTGCCTAAGAAGGGTTTGATTGTAAGAACTCTTTTACTGTTTTATGCACTCCGTTTCTTAGAAATATTATTCTAAATCATCAAGCCTTATCATTCCTTCCAAAAATTTCGAAAAACGTCGACTGTGACTCGGTTTTTAGAGCACGTACTAACAACTTCCCTGTTTGGGTTTCCGAAGAAGGGTTCGATTTGAACAACTCTTTTACTATTTTATGCACTCCGTTTATTAGAAATAATATTCTAAATCATCAAGCCTTATCATTCCTACCAAAAATTTCGAAAAATGTCGACTGTGACTCGGTTTTTTTAGCACGTACTAACAATTTTCCTGTTTGGGTTTCCGAAGAAAGGTTCGATCTGAAGAACTCTTTTACTGTTTTATGCACTCCGTTTCTTAGAAATAATATTCTAAATCATCAAGCCTTATCATTCCTACTATAAATTTTGAAAAACGTCGACTGTGACTCGGTTTTTTTAGCACGTACTAACAACTTCCCTGTTTGGGTTTCCGAAGAAGGGTTCGATTTGAAGTACTCTTTTACTGTTTTATGCACTCCGTTTCTTAGAAATAATATTCTAAATCATCAAGCCTTATCATTCATCAAAAAAATTTTGAAAAACGTCGACTGTGACTCTTGTTTTTTAGCACGTACCAACAACTTCCCTGTTTGGGTTTCCGTAGAAGGGTTCGATTTGAAGAACTCTTTTACTATTTTATGCACTCCGTTTCTTAGAAATAATATTCTAAATCATCAAGCCTTATCATTCCTACTATAAATTTTGAAAAACGTCGACTGTGACTCTGTTTTTTTAGCACGTACTAACAACTTCCCTGTTTGGGTTTCCGAAGAAAGGTACGATATGAAGTACTCTTTTACTCTTTTATGCACTCCGTTTATTAGAAATAATATTCTAAATCATCAAGCCTTATCATTCATCAAAAAAAGTTCGAAAAACGTTGACTGTGACTTGGTTTTTTTAGCACGTACTAACAACTTCCATGTTTGGGTTTCCGAAGAAGGGTTCGAGTTAAAGAACCCTTTTACTGTTTTATGCACTCCGTTTCTTAGAAATAATATTTTAAATCATCAAGCCTTATCATTCATCAAAAAAATTTAGAAAAACGTCGACTGTGACTCTGTTTTTTTAGCACGTACTAACAAACTTCCCCGTTTGGGTTTCCGAAGAAGGGTTCGATCTGAATAACTCTTATACTGTTTTATGCACTCCGTTTCTTAGAAATAATATTCTAAATTATCAAGCCTTATCATTCCTACCAAAATATTCGAAAAACGTCGACTGTGACTCGGCTTTTTTAGCTCGTACTAACACTTCCCTGTTTGGGTTTCCGAAGAAGGGTTCGATTTAAACAACTCTTTTATTGTTTTATGCACTCCGTTTCTTAGAAATAATATTCTAAATCATCAAGCCTTATCATTCGTACTATAAATTTTAAAAACGTCGGCTATGACTCGGTTTTTTTAGCACGTACTAACAACTTTCCTGTTTGGGTTTCCGAAGAAGGGTTCGAGTTAAAGAACTCTTTTACTGTTTTATGCACTACAATTCTTAGAAATAATATTGTAAATCATCAAGCCTTATCATTCCTACTATAAATTTTGAAAAACGTTGACTGTGACTATTTTTGTAGCACGTACTGACAACTTCCCTGTTTGGGTTTCCGAAGAAGGGTTCGAGTTAAAGAACTCTTTTATTGTTTTATGCACTCCTTTTCTTAGAAAAAATATTCTAAATCACCAAGCCTTATCATTCATCAAAAAAATTTCGATAAAAGTCGATTGTGACTCTGTTTTTTTAACACGTACTAACAACTTCTCTGTTTGGGTTTCCGAAGAAAGGTTCGATCTGAAGAACTCTTTTACTGTTTTATGCACTCCGTTTATTAGAAATTATATTCTAAATAATCAAGCCTTATCATTCCTACCAAAAATTTTGAAAAACGTCGACTGTGACTCGGTTTTTTTAGCACGTACTAACAACTTCCCTGTTTGGGTTTCCGAAGAAGGGTTCGAGTTAAAGAACTCTTTTACTGTTTTATGCACTCCTTTTCTTAGAAAAAATATTCTAAATCACCAAGCCTTATCATTCATCAAAAAAATTTCGATAAACGTCGACTGTGACTCTGTTTTTTTAACACGTACTAACAACTTCTCTGTTTGGGTTTCCGAAGAAAGGTTCGATTCGAAGAACTCTTTTACTGTTTTATGCACTCCGTTTATTAGAAATAATATTCTAAATAATCAAGCCTTATCATTCCAACCAAAAATTTTGAAAAATGTCGAATGTGACTCGGTTTTTTTAGCACGTACTAACAACTTCCCTGTTTGGGTTTCCGAAGAAGGGTTCGATTTGAAGAACTCTTTTACAGTTTTATGCACTCCGTTTCTTAGAAATAATATTCTTCATAATCAAGCCTTATCATTCCTAACAAAAATTTTGAAAAACGTCGACTATGACTCGGTTTTTTTAGCACGTACTAACAACTTCCCTGTTTGAGTTTCCGAAGAAGGGTTCGATCTGAAGAACACTTTTACTGTTTTATGCACTCCGTTTCTTAGAAATAATATTGTAAATAATCAAGCCTTATAATTCCTATCAAAAATTTAGAAAAACGTCGACTGTGACTCTGTTTTTTTAGCACGTGCGAACAACTTCCTTGTTTGGGTTTCCGAAGAAGGGTTCGATTTGACGAACTCTTTTACTGTTTTATGCACTCCGTTTCTTAGAAATAATATTCTAAATCATCAAGCCTTATAATTCCTCACAAAACTTTTGAAAAACGTAGACCGTGACTCGGCTTTTTTAGCACGTACTAAAAACTTCCCTGTTTGGGTTTCCTAAGAAGGGTTCGATTTGAAGAACTCTTTTACTGTTTATGCACTCCGTTTCTTAGAAATAATATTCTAAATCATCAAGCCTTATCATTCCTACCAAAAATTTCGAAAAACGTCGACTGTGACTCGGTTTTTTAGCACGTACTAACAACTTCTCTGTTTGGGTTTCAGAAGAAGGGTTCGATTTGAAGAACTCTTTTACTGTTTATGCACTCCGTTTCTTAGAAATAATATTGTAAATCATCAAGCCTTATCATTCCTCACAAAACTTTCGAAAAACGTCGACCGTGACTCGGTTTTTTTAGCACGTACTAAAAACTTTCCTGTTTGGGTTTTCAAAGAAGGGTCCGATTTGAAGAACTCTTTTACTTTTTTATGCACTCCGTTTCTTAGAAATAATATTCTAAATCATCAAGCCTTATCATTCCCCACAAAACTTTCGAAAAACGTCGATCGTGACTCGGTTTTTTTAGCACGTACTTCAAACTTCCCAGATTTGGGTTTCCGAAGTAGGGTTCGATTTGAAGAACTCTATTACTGTTTTATGCACTCCGTTTCTTAGAAATAATATTCTAAATCATCAGGACTTGTCATTCCTCACAAAAATTTTGAAAAACGTCGACCGTGACTCGGCTTTTTTAGCACGTACTAACAACTTCCCTGTTTGGGTTTCCGAAGAAGGGTTCGATCTGAAGAACTCTTTTACTGTTTTATGCACTCCGTTTCTTAGAAATAATATTCTAAATCATCAAGCCTTATCATTCGTACTATAAATTTTGAAAAACGTCGACTGTGACTCGGTTTTTTTAGCACGTACTAACAACTTCCCTGTTTGGGTTTCCGAAGAAGGGTTCGATCTGAAGAACTCTTTTACTGTTTTATGCACTCCGTTTCTTAGAAATAATATTCTAAATCATCAAGCCTTATCATTCGTACTATAAATTTTGAAAAACGTCGACTGTGACTCGGTTTTTTTAGCACGTACTAACAACTTCCCTGTTTGGGTTTCCGAAGAAGGGTTCGATTTGAAGTACTCTTTTACTGTTTTATGCACTCCGTTTCTTAGAAATAATATTCTAAATCATCAAGCCTTATCATTCATCAAAAAAATTTTGAAAAACGTCGACTGTGACTCTTTTTTTTTAGCACGTACCAACAATTTCCCTGTTTGGGTTTCCGAAGAAGGGTTCGATTTGAAGAACTCTTTTACTGTTTTATGCACTCTGTTTCTTAGAAATAATATTCTAAAGCATCAAGCCTTATAATTCCTCACAAAACTTTTGAAAAACGTAGACCGTGACTCGGCTTTTTTAGCACGTACTAAAAACTTCCCTGTTTGGTTTTCCTAAGAAGGGTTCGATTTGAAGAACTCTTTTACTGTTTTATGCACTCCGTTTCTTAGAAATAATATTCTAAATCATCAAGCCTTATCATTCCTACCAAAAATTTTGAAAAACGTCGATTGTGACTCGGTTTTTTTAGCACGTACTAACAACTTCCCTGTTTGGGTTTCCGAAGAAGGGTTCGATATGAAGAACTCTTTTACTGTTTTATGCACTCCGTTTCTTAGAAATAATATTCTAAATCATCAAGCCTTATCATTCATCAAAAAAATTTTGAAAAACGTCGACTGTGATTCTTTTTTTTTAGCACGTACTAACAACATCCTTGTTTGGGTTTCCGAAGAAGGGTTCGATTTGAAGAACTCTTTTACTGTTTTATGCATTCCATTTCTTAGAAATAATATTATAAATCATCAAGCCTTATCATTCCTACTATAAATTTTGAAAAACGTCGAATGTGACTCGGTTTTTTTAGCACGTACTAAAAACTTCCCTGTTTGGGTTTAAGAAGAAGGGTTTGAATAACTCTTTTACTTTTTTATGCACTCCATTTCTTAGAAATAATATTCTAAATCAACAAGCCTTATCATTCCCACCAAAAATTTCGAAAAACATCGACTATGACTCGGTTTTTTTGGCACGTACTAACAACTTCCCTGTTTGGGTTTCCGAAGAAGGGTTCGATGTGAAGAAGTCTTTTACTGTTTTATGCACTCCGTTTCATAGAAATAATATTCTAAATCATCAATGCATATCATTCATAAAAAAAAATTCGAAAAACGTCGACTGTGACTCTTTTTTTTTAGCACGTACTAACAACTTCCCTGTTTGGGTTTCCGAAGAAGGGTTCGATCTGAAGAACACTTTTACTGTTTTATGCACTCCGTTTCTTAGAAATAATATTGTAAATCATCAACCCTTATCATTCCTCACAAAACTTTCGAAAAACGTCGACCGTGACTCGGTTTTTTTAGCACGTACTAAAAACTTTCCTGTTTGGGTTTCCTAAGAAGGGTTCGATTTGAAGAACTCTTTTACTTTTTTATGCACTCCGTTTCTTAGAAATAATATTCTAAATCATCAAGCCTTATCATTCCTACTATAAATTTTTAAAAACGTCGACTGTGACTCTGTTTTTTTAGCACGTACTAACAACTTCCCTGTTTGGGTTTTCGAACAAGGGTTCGATCTGAAGAACTCTTTTACTGTTTTATGCACTCCGTTTCTTAGAAATAATATTATAAATCATCAAGCCTTATCATTCGTACTATAAATTTTGAAAAACGTCGACTGTGACTCGGTTTTTTTAGCACGTACAAAAAACTTCCCTGTTTGGGTTTCCGAAGAAGGGTTCGATTTGAAGAACTCTTTTACTGTTTTATGCACTCCGTTTCTTAGAAATAATATTCTAAATCATCAAGCCTTATCATTCCTACCAAAAATTTTGAAAAACGTCGACTGTGACTCGGTTTTTTTAGCACGTACTAACAACTTCCCTGTTTGAGTTTCCGAAGAAGGGTTCGATCTGAAGAACACTTTTACTGTTTTATGCACTCCGTTTCTTAGAAATAATATTGTAAATAATCAAGCCTTATAATTCCTATCAAAAATTTAGAAAAACGTCGACTGTGACTCTGTTTTTTTAGCACGTACGAACAACTTCCTTGTTTGGGTTTCCGAAGAAGGGTTCGATTTGAAGAACTCTTTTACTGTTTTATGCACTCCGTTTCTTAGAAATAATATTCTAAATCATCAAGCCTTATAATTCCTCACAAAACTTTTGAAAAACGTAGACCGTGACTCGGCTTTTTTAGCACGTACTAAAAACTTCCCTGTTTGGGTTTCCTAAGAAGGGTTCGATTTGAAGAACTCTTTTACTGTTTATGCACTCCGTTTCTTAGAAATAATATTCTAAATCATCAAGCCTTATCATTCCTACCAAAAATTTCGAAAAACGTCGATTGTGACTCGGTTTTATAGCACGTACTAACAACTTCCCTGTTTGGGTTTCCGAAGAAGGGTTCGATTTGAAGAACTCTTTTACTGTTTTATGCACTCCATTTCTTAGAAATAATATTATAAATCATCAAGCCTTATCATTCCTACTATAAATTTCGAAAAACGTCGACTGTGACTCGGTTTTTTTAGCACGTACTAAAAACTTCCCTGTCTGGGTTTTAGAAGAAGGGTTCGATTTGAAGAAGTCTTTTACTTTTTTATGCACTCCATTTCTTAGAAACAATATTCTAAATCATCAAGCCTTATCATTCCTACTATAAATTTTTAAAAACGTCGACTGTGACTCTGTTTTTTTAGCACGTACTAACAACTTCCCTGTTTGGGTTTCCGAAGAAGGGTTCGATCTGAAGAACACTTTTACTGTTTTATGCACTCCGTTTCTTAGAAATAATATTGTAAATAATCAAGCCTTATAATTCCTATCAAAAATTTAGAAAAACGTCGACTGTGACTCTGTTTTTTTAGCACGTACGAACAACTTCCTTGTTTGGGTTTCCGAAGAAGGGTTCGATTTGAAGAACTCTTTTACTGTTTTATGCACTCCGTTTCTTAGAAATAATATTCTAAATCATCAAGCCTTATAATTCCTCACAAAACTTTTGAAAAACGTAGACCGTGACTCGGCTTTTTTAGCACGTACTAAAAACTTCCCTGTTTGGGTTTCCTAAGAAGGGTTCGATTTGAAGAACTCTTTTACTGTTTATGCACTCCGTTTCTTAGAAATAATATTCTAAATCATCAAGCCTTATCATTCGTACTATAAATTTTGAAAAACGTCGACTGTGACTCGGTTTTTTTAGCACGTACTAACAACTTCCCTGTTTGGGTTTCCGAAGAAGGGTTCGATCTGAAGAACACTTTTACTGTTTTATCCACTCGGTTTCTTAGAAATAATATTGTAAATCATCAAGCCTTATCATTCCTCACAAAACTTTCGAAAAACGTCGACCGTGACTCGGTTTTTTTAGCACGTACTAAAAACTTTCCTGTTTGGGTTTCCAAAGAAGGGTCCGATTTGAAGAACTCTTTTACTTTTTTATGCACTCCGTTTCTTAGAAATAATATTCTAAATCATCAAGCCTTATCATTCCCCACAAAACTTTCGAAAAACGTCGAACGTGACTCGGTTTTTTTAGCACGTACTTCAAACTTCCCAGATTTGGGTTTCCGAAGTAGGGTTCGATTTGAAGAACTCTATTACTGTTTTATGCACTCCGTTTCTTTGAAATAATATTCTAAATCATCAGGACTTGTCATTCCTCACAAAAATTTTTAAAAACGTCGACCGTGACTCGGCTTTTTTAGCACGTACTAACAACTTCCCTTTTTGGGTTTCCGAAGAAGGGTTCGATCTGAAGAACTCTTTTACTGTTTTATGCACTCCGTTTCTTAGAAATAATATTCTAAATCATCAAGCCTTATCATTCGTACTATAAATTTTGAAAAACGTCGACTGTGACTCGGTTTTTTTAGCACGTACTAACAACTTCCCTGTTTGGGTTTCCGAAGAAGGGTTCGATTTGAAGAACTCTTTTACTGTTTTATGCACTCCGTTTCTTAGAAATAATATTCTAAATCATCAAGCCTTATCATTCATCAAAAAAATTTTGAAAAACGTCGACTGTGACTCTTTTTTTTTAGCACGTACCAACAATTTCCCTGTTTGGGTTTCCGAAGAAGGGTTCGATTTGAAGAACTCTTTTACTGTTTTATGCACTCCGTTTCTTAGAAATAATATTCTAAAACATCAAGCCTTATAATTCCTCACAAAACTTTTGAAAAATGTAGACCGTGACTCGGCTTTTTTAGCACGTACTAAAAACTTCCCTGTTTGGGTTTCCTAAGAAGGGTTCGATTTGAAGAACTCTTTTACTGTTTTATGCACTCCGTTTCTTAGAAATAATATTCTAAATCATCAAGCCTTATCATTCCTACCAAAAATTTTGAAAAACGTCGATTGTGACTCGGTTTTTTTAGCACGTACTAACAACTTCCCTGTTTGGGTTTCCGAAGAAGGGTTTGATCTGAAGAACTCTTTTACTGTTTTATGCACTCCGTTTCTTAGAAATAATATTCTAAATCATCAAGCCTTATCATTCCTACCAAAAATTTTGAAAAACGTCGATTGTGACTCGGTTTTTTTAGCACGTACTAACAACTTCCCTGTTTGGGTTTCCGAAGAAGGGTTTGATCTGAAGAACTCTTTTACTGTTTTATGCACTCCGTTTCTTAGAAATAATATTGTAAATCATCAAGCCTTATCATTCGTACTATAAATTTTGAAAAACGTCGACTGTGACTCGGTTTTTTTAGCACGTACTAACAACTTCCCTGTTTGGGTTTCCGAAGAAGGGTTCGATTTGAAGAACTATTTTTTTAGCACGTACTAACAACTTCCCTGTTTGGGTTTCCGAAGAAGGGTTCGATTTGAAGAACTATTTTACTGTTTTATGCACTCCGTTTCTTAGAAATAATATTCTACATAATCAAGCCTTATCATTCCTACCAAAAATTTCGAAAAACGTCGACTGTGACTCGGTTTTTTAGCACGTACTGAAAACTTCCCTGTTCGGGTTTCCGAAGAAGGGGTCGATTTGACGAACTCTTTTACTGTTATATGCACTCCGTTTCTTAGAAATAATATTCTAAATTATCAAGTCTTATCATTCCTCACAAAACTTTCGAAAAACGTCGACCGTCGGTTTTTTTAGCACGTACTAAAAACTTCCCTGTTTGGGATTCCGAAGAAGGGTTCGATTTAAAGTACTCTTTGACTGTTTTATTCACTCCGTTTCTTAGAAATAATATTCTAAATCATCAAGCCTTATTATTCCAAACAAAACTTTCGAAAAATGTTGACCGTGACTCGGTTTTTTTAGCACGTACTAAAAACTTCCTTCTTCGGGTTTCTGAAGAAGGGTTCGATTTGACGAACTCTTTTACTGTTTTATGCACTCCGTTTCTCAGAAATAATATTCTAAATCATCAAGCCTTATCATTCCTCACAAAAATTTCGAAAAACGTCGACCGTGACTCGGTTTTTTTAGCACGTACTAAAAACTTCCCTGTTTGGGTTTCCGAAGAAGGGTTCGATTTAAAGTACTCTTTGACTGTTTTATGCACTCTGTTCCTTAGAAATAATATTCTAAATCATCAAGCCTTATCATTCCAAACAAAACTTTCGAAAAATGTGGACCGTGACTTGGTTTTTTTAGCACGTACTAAACACTTCCCTGTTCGGGTTTCCGAAGAAGGGTTCGATTTGACGAACTCTTTTACTGTTTTATGCACTCCGTTTCTTAGAAATAATATTCTAAATCATCAAGCCTTATCATTCCTCACAAAACTTTCGAAAAATGTCGACCGTGACACGGTTTTTTTAGCACGTACTAACAACTTCCCTGTTTGGGTTTCCGAAGAAGGGTTCGAGTTGAAGAACTCCTTTACTGTTTTATGCACTCCGTTTCTTAGAAATAATATTCTAAATCATCAAGCCTTATCATTCATCAAAAAAATTTCGAAAAACGTTGACTGTGACTCGGTTTTTTTAGCACGAACTAACAACTTCCATGTTTGGGTTTCCGAAGAAGGGTTCGATTTGAAGAACTCTTTTATTGTTTTATGCACTCCGTTTCTTAGAAATAATATTCTAAATCATCAAGCCTTAACATTCCTACCTAAAATTTCGAAAAACGTCGACTGTGACTCGGTTTTTTTAGCACGTACTAACAACTTACCTGTTTGGGTTTCCGATGAAGGGTTCGAGTTAAAGAACTCTTTTACTGTTTTATGCACTCCGTTTCTTGGAAATAATATTCTAAATCATAAAGCCTTATCATTCATCAAAAAAATTTCGAAAAAACGTCGACTGTGACTGATATGAACCACGACCAAGGAATTTCCATACCTGAAGGTCCAATTACAAGAACGAGAGCTAAGCAGCTACAACAAACCTTATACAGTTATATTCAAGCTATGGTGAGCTCATCAAAAGAAATTCTAGAAGACGCTGGAGACCTCCCTTATATGTTGTGCAAAGTTGAGCTTCAAGAAATAGATGAATTAAATGCACTTTAAGTTGCATTTAATGAATTCCACTGAATTTATGAAACTAGTCCAAGGATGAGTCAATAAGCACATTTTATTAATTGCATTATTTTATTATAGTTTAAATATTTGTTTGTCATATTTAAGCTAGTTTTAAATATAGGAGTTAAGGTTATATTGTAACCCACATAGGTTACTATATTCCACCATTAACTAGCCATTTTAATATGGAGGTTATGGGTATTTTTCATTTACTAGCCCATTTAATTTGGGAGTTATATATCCATAGGTTAAGGTTGTAAGGGCTATATAAAGCCTTCTTTTCTTTGATTAGACATCAGATTTTGGAATTAAGAATAGAATTTCTATTTTAGCTTTGTTGAGAGCTAAACTTTCTTTGCAAATTCTTGTGTTTAGAACTTGCATGTAGAGTCATTCAAGTGGTATTGATCAAACCTCTTGTGGAGTGATTCGAATCACGAGTTTAGAAACGAGTTTTCTTTACTCTTGATCTTGATCATCAAGGTAATCCGTTCCATACTTTCCCTTGGGTTGATTTTCCATATCATTTGGTATCAGAGCTTCAGGCTCAAGATCGGATATATGTTTCATTGTGCTTATCTCTTTTAATTCTCTTATAATTTTTTTTTTCTCAGTTTGTGTAGAATGTTCATGTTCTATCACAAAAATATATAACAAAAAAAAAAAAAAAAAAATCTTATGTTCTTTAAAGTGTTAGATCTGGATCTTATCAACACTTTGTTCTTCTTTAAGATCTTCTAAATCAATTTTCTTGTTGGTAAATTGATTATATTTTGCCAATCAGAAGAAAAAAAAAACCATTGAAAGAAAGAAAGCATATTGATGTTAAATGTCTTTTTTTTTCCTCTTGACTATTATATGTAACTCTCATATGTTACTTCGTCTACATTAGTCCTTAATCATTTTCTTTCTTTAATTCGTTTCTTTGTCATTATTCGAATTGGTCCTTCAATACCCTTGTGTATGTCTTGAGTGTGCTGTCTATTCACTTTGAATTGCACTTAGCTCTATAACATAGCTTGTCTCACATCCCAATTTGTTTTTTGGAGTGTGATTTGTGTGTGCTCAATTGTGAGGGTGAGTTTGTAAGGGAGTGACACATTGATTCGAGTGTTGAGTGCTAAACACGAGTGAACTACATTTACGAGTGAATACACGTGAGGGAGTGCTTGTGAGGTCCTTTTTTTTTTTTATTCTTTTACCTTTTTATTTTGTAGCATGGAAAATCCAGAGGACAATACTGACATTACTGATGCACGATTGAGAGAAGCCCAACAATGAACCATGGAAAGACTAATTCGAGGAATAGAAGAGTTGACTGATCGAATAGGCAGATTGGAGATTCAAAATCAAGCTCGACAGAGGATTCCACTACCTACGCCCTCAACCGATACATATGAGGGCGACAATTCTGATCATCACGAGGATAATCCACATGTGGTTGGTCATGGCTTGATGCAAGGGAGAGACCATGGAAGAAGGTATCATAATTTACAACAACGAGTTCCTTATGATGATAGAATTGATCGTAACGTGGGGAGCATCAAATTAAAACTTCCCAAGTTTTATGGTAAAACCGATCCAGAGGAGTACCTTCAATGGGAGAAAACGGTGGAGTCGGTGTTCAACTGTCATAATTTTAGTGATGAAAAGAAGGTGGGATAAATTGATGTCAAGTAGGAGAAGAAATCTTGAAGCACCAATTGATGCATGGGTCGAGTTCAAAAAGTCCATGAGGAAGCGTTTTGTTCCACAATATTTTCACCGGGACATGGCGCAAAAGCTTCAAGCATTGAAACAAGGACGCAAATCTGTGGAGGATTATTACAAGGAGATGGATACATTGATGGATCGACTTGAACTCGATGAGGA
>NW_019272193.1:46945-75635 GCF_002738345.1 Cucurbita maxima
ATTTTGTTGTGCTTTTGCAAGAGTTTGAAGATTTATTTTCCGAGGAGAAGCCTAGTAGTTTGCCACCACTTAGAGGGATTGAACACAAGATTGACTTCATTCCTGGCGCGACCATTCCAAACCGACCAGCTTATAGGACTAATCCAAAGGAGGCTGAAGAGATACAAAGGCAAGTAAGTGAACTCCTTGCTAAAGGGTATGTACGTGAAAGTTTGAGTCCTTGTTTTGTTCCAGTTATTCTTGTACCTAAGAAAGATGGTTCTTGGCGTATGTGTGTTGATTGTAGGGCTATAAACAAGATAACTATAAAGTATAGGCATCCAATTCCAAGATTAGATGATATGCTTGATGAATTGCATGGATGTAGTCTTTTTACTAAGATTGATTTAAAATCGGGTTATCATCAAATTCGCATGCATATTGGGGATGAGTGGAAAACAGCTTTTAAAACCAAGTATGGTGTTTATGAATGGTTGGATATGCCTTTTGGATTAACTAATGCACCTAGTACATTCATGAGACTAATGAACCATGTCTTACGAGAATACTTAGGTAAGTTTGTGGTTGTTTATTTTGATGACATCCTTGTTTACTCTAAATCTTTAGATGATCATATTACCCATGTACGCAATGTTTTGACTACTTTAAGAAACGAATGTTTGTACGTAAATTTAAAGAAATGTAGCTTTTGCATGGAAAAAGTTAACTTTCTTGGGTTTGTAGTTTCATCTAATGGTGTTGAGGTTGACGAGGAGAAAGTGAAGGCTATAAAAGATTGGCCTACACCTAAAAATGTAAGTGAGGTAAGAAGTTTTCATGGTCTTGCAAGTTTCTACCGTAGGTTCATTAAGAATTTTAGTACAATTGCTTCACCCTTGAATGAACTTGTTAAGAAAAATGTATCATTTATATGGGAAAAAGATCAAGAACTTGCTTTTAATACTTTGAAAGAAAAATTGAGTTCTGCTCCCTTGCTTGCATTACCTAATTTTGAGTCTACTTTTGAAATTGAATGTGATGCTAGTGGAGTAGGGATAGGTGCTGTATTAATGCAAAATCAAAGACCTTTGATGTTCTTTAGTGAGAAGTTGACTGGTGCATCTTTGAGGTATCCAACTTATGACAAAGAGCTTTATGCTTTGGTTCGTGCATTGCAAACCTGGCAACATTATCTTTGGCCTAAGGAGTTCATTATTCATACGGATCATGAAAGTTTAAAGCATTTGCGAGTACAAAATAAACTCAACAGACGACATGCTAAGTGGTTAGAATTTATTGAAACATTCCCTTATGTCATAAAATATAAACAAGGTAAGGAGAACATTGTTGCAGATGCATTATCACGAAGGTATGTCCTCCTCAATACTTTGAATGCTAGGTTGTTGGGTTTTGAACACATAAAGGATTTGTATCAACATGACATTTTCTTTGCTCCTTTTGTTGAATCTTGTGAAAAAGGACTCATTGTGGATAATTACTTGTTGTTAGATGGATTTTTGTTCCGAAAAGGCAAACTTTGCATACCATCTTGTTCCATCCGTGAGCTACTTGTGAGGGAAGCTCATGGAGGTGGTTTAATGGCACACCATGGAGTTTCTAAAACTTATGATATGCTCTCTGAACATTTTTTTGGGCCTAAAATGAGACATGATGTTCATAAAGTTTGTGCTCGTTGCATAGCATGTAAACAAGCTAAGTCTAGGCTTCAACCACATGGTTTATACTCCCCATTGCCGGTTCCTAGTGGTCCTTGGATTGATATATCAATGGATTTTATTTTAGGTTTACCTAGGACTAGGAAAGGTTATGATAGCATCTTTGTTGTGGTTGATCGATTTAGTAAAATGGCTCATTTTATTCCTTGTCACAAAACTGATGATGCAAAACATATTGCAGACCTGTTCTTTAGGGAAGTTGTACGATTGCATGGCATTCCTAAAAGCATCGTTAGTGATCGTGATGTAAAATTTTTAAGCCACTTTTGGCGTGTTTTATGGGGTAAGTTAGGAACTAAGCTAATATATTCAACTACTTGTCATCCTCAAACGGATGGACAAACTGAAGTTGTTAACAGAACCATGACTGCTATGCTTAGGGCTATTATTGATAAGAATCTTAAGACTTGGGAAGATTGTTTGCCCTTTATAGAATTTGCATATAATAGGGTTGTTCATAGCACTACTAAATGCACACCTTTTGAAATTGTTTATGGCTTTAATCCTTTAACCCCCCTTGACTTGTTGCCCATACCGTCAAAAGAGTTTGTGAATTTTGATGCAAATGTCAAGGTTGAGTTTGTTCATAAACTTCACAAGCAAGTGAAAGAACAAATTGAGAAACAAAATTCCAAGGTTGCCACCCGAATTAATAAAGGACGTAAGTTTGTCATCTTCAAGCCAGGAGATTGGGTTTGGGTGCATTTCCGAAAAGAAAGATTTCCTACTCAAAGAAAATCTAAGGTTTTACCACGAGGAGATGGACCTTTTTAAGTTCTTGAGCGTATCAACGACAATGCTTATAAAATTGATTTACCAGGTAAGTACGGTGTTAGTACAACTTTTAATGTTGTTGATTTGAGTCCTTTTGATGTAGGTGATGGCTTTGATTCGAGGACGAATCTTTTTCAAGAGGGGGAGAATGATATGAACCACGACCAAGGAATTTTCATACCTGAAGGTCCAATTACAAGAACGAGAGCTAAGCAGCTACAACAAACCTTATACAGTTATATTCAAGCTATGGTGAGCTCATCAAAAGAAATTCTAGAAGACGCTGGAGACCTCCCTTATATATTGTGCAAAGTTGAGCTTCAAGAAATAGATGAATTAAATGCACTTTAAGTTGCATTTAATGAACTCCACTGAATTTATGAAACTAGTCCAAGGATGAGTCAATGAGCACATTTTATTAATTGCATTATTTTATTATAGTTTAAATATTTGTTTGTCATATTTAAGCTAGTTTTAAATATAAGAATTAAGGTTATATTGTAACCCACATAGTTACTATATTCCACCATTAACTAGCCATTTTAATATGGAGGTTATGGGTATTTTTCATTTACTAGCCCATTTAATTTGGGAGTTATATATCCATAGGTTAAGGTTGTAAGGGCTATATAAAGCCTTCTTTTCTTTGATTAGACATCAGATTTTGGAATTAAGAATAGAATTTCTATTTTAGCTTTGTTGAGAGCTAAACTTTCTTTGCAAATTCTTGTGTTTAGAACTTGCATGTAGAGTCATTCAAGTGGTATTGATCAAACCTCTTGTGGAGTGATTCGAATCACGAGTTTAGAAACGAGTTTTCTTTACTCTTGATCTTGATCATCAAGGTAATCCGTTTCATACTTTCCCTTGGGTTGATTTTCCATATCAGTGACTCGGTTTTTTTAGCTCGTACTAACAACTTCCCTGTTTGGGTTTCCGAAGAAGGGTTCGATTTGAAGAACTCTTATACTTTTTTATGCACTCCGTTTCTTAAATAATATTCTAAATCATCAAGCCTTATCATTCCTACCAAAAATTTCAAAAAACGTCGACTGTGACTCTGTTTTTTTAGCACGTACTAACAACATCCCTGTTTGGGTTTCCGAAGAAGGGTTCGATTTGAAGAACTCTTTTACTGTTTTCACTCCGTTTCTTAGAAATAATATTCGAAATCATCAAGCATTATCATTCCTACCATTCGAAAAACATCAACTGTGACTCGGTTTTTTTAGCACGTACTAACAACTTCCCTGTTTGTGTTTCCGAAGAACGGTTCGATTTGAAGAACACTTTTACTGTTTTATGCACTCCGTTTCTTAGAAATAATATTCTAAATAATCAAGCCTTATCATTCCTACTATAAATTTTGAAAACCGTCGACTGTGACTCGGTTTTTTAAGCACGTACTAACAACATCCCTGTTTGGTTTTCCGAAGAAGGGTTCGATTTGAAGAACTCTTTTACTGTTATATGCACTCCGTTTCTTAGAAATAATATTCTAAATCATGTTCGATTTGAAGAACTCTTTTACTGTTATATGCACTCCGTTTCTTAGAAATAATATTCTAAATCATTAAGCCTTATCATTCTTCAAAAAAATTTCGAAAAACGTCGACTGTGACTCTATTTTTTTAGCACGTACTAACAACTTCCCTGTTTGGGTTTCCTAAGAAGGGTTCGATCTGAAGAACTCTTTTACTGTTTTATGCACTCATTTTCTCAGAAATAATATTCTAAATCATCAAGACTTATCATTCCTACCAAAAATTTCGAAAAACGTCGACTGTGACTCGGTTATTTTAGCACGTACTAACAACTTCCTCTTTGGATTTCCGAAGAATGGTTCGATTTGAAGAACTCTTTTACTGTTTTATGCACTCCGTTTCTTAGAAATAATATTCTAAATCACCAATCCTTATCATTCATCAAAAAAATTTCGAACAACGTCGACTGTGACTCGGTTTTTTTTAAATCACCAATCCTTATCATTCATCAAAAAAATTTCGAACAACGTCGACTGTGACTCGGTTTTTTTAGCACGTACTAACAACTTCCCTGTTTGGGTTTCCGAAGAAGGGTTCGATTTGAAGAACTCTTTTACTGTTTTATGCACTCCGTTTCTTAGAAATAATATTCTAAATCATCAACCCTTATCATTCCTCACAAAACTTTCGAAAAACGTCGATCGTGACTCGGTTTTTTTAGCACGTACTTCAAACTTCCCTGTTTGGGTTTCCGAAGAAAGGTTCGATCTGAAGAACTCTTTTACTGTTTTATGCACTCCGTTTATTAGAAATAATATTCTAAATCATCAAGCCTTATCATTCCTACAAAAAATTTCGAAAAAAATTGACTGTGAGTCGGTTTTTTTAGCACGTACTAACAACTTCTCTGTTTGGGTTTCCGAAGAAGGGTTCGATTTGAAGAACTCTTTTACTGTTATATGCACTCCGTTTCTTAGAAATAATATTCTAAATCATTAAGCCTTATCATTCTTCAAAAAAATTTTGAAAAACGTCGACTGTGATTCGGTTTTTTTAGCACGTACTAAAAACTTCTCTGTTTGGGTTTTAAAAGAAGGGTTCGATTTGAAAAACTCTATTACTGTTTTATGCACTTCATTTCTTAGAAATTATATTCTAAATCATCAAGCCTTATCATTCTTCAAAAAAATTTCGAAAAATGTCGACTGTGACTCTGTTTTTTTAGCACATACTAACAACTTCCCTTTTTGGGTTTCCGAAGAAGGGTTTTTTTAGCACGTACTAACAACTTCTCTGTTTGGGTTTCAGAAGAAGGGTTCGATTTGAAGAACTCTTTTTCTGTTTTATGCACTCCGTTTTTTAGAAATAATATTCTAAATCATCAAGCCTTATCATTCCTACTATAAATTTTGAAAAACGTCGACTGTGACTCGGTTTTTTTAGCACGTACTAAAAACTTCTCTGTTTGGGTTTTAGAAGAAGGGTTTGATTTGAAAAACTCTATTACTGTTTTATGCACTTCGTTTCTTAGAAATTATATTCTAAATCATCAAGCCTTATCATTCTTCAAAAAAATTTCGAAAAACGTCGACTGTGACTCTGTTTTTTTAGCACATACTAACAACTTCCCTTTTTGGGTTTCCGAAGAAGGGTTTTTTTAGCACGTACTAACAACTTCTCTGTTTGGGTTTCAGAAGAAGGGTTCGATTTGAAGAACTCTTTTTCTGTTTTATGCACTCCGTTTCTTAGAAATAATATTCTAAATCATCAAGCCTTATCATTCCTACTATAAATTTTGAAAAACGTCGACTGTGACTCGGTTTTTTTAGCACGTACTAAAAACTTCTCTGTTTGGGTTTTAGAAGAAGGGTTTGATTTGAAAAACTCTATTACTGTTTTATGCACTTCGTTTCTTAGAAATTATATTCTAAATCATCAAGCCTTATCATTCTTCAAAAAAATTTCGAAAAACGTCGACTGTGACTCTGTTTTTTTAGCACATACTAACAACTTCCCTTTTTGGGTTTCCGAAGAAGGGTTTTTTTAGCACGTACTAACAACTTCTCTGTTTGGGTTTCAGAAGAAGGGTTCGATTTGAAGAACTCTTTTTCTGTTTTATGCACTCCGTTTCTTAGAAATAATATTCAAAATCATCAAGCCTTATCATTCCTACTATAAAATTTGAAAAACGTCGACTGTGACTCGGTTTTTTTAGCACGTACTAAAAACTTCTCTGTTTGGGTTTTAGAAGAAGGGTTCGATTTGAAGAACTCTTTTACTGTTTTATGCACTAAACTTCTCTGTTTGGGTTTTAGAAGAAGGGTTCGATTTGAAGAACTCTTTTACTGTTTTATGCACTTCGTTTCTTAGAAATAATATTCGAAATCATCAAGCCTTATCATTCCTACTATAAATTTTGAAAAACGTCGATTGTGACTCGGTTTTTTTAGCACGTACTAACAACTTCCCTTTTTGGGTTTCCGAAGAAGGGTTCGATTTGAAGAACTCTTCTATTCTTTTATGCACTCCGTTTCTTAGAAATAATATTCTAAATCATCAAGCCTTATCATTCCTACGTTTTGAAAAACGTCCAACTATGACTCGGTTTTTTTAGCACGTACTAACAACTTCCCTGTTTGGGTTTCCGAAGAAGGGTTCGATTTGAAGAACTCTTTTACTGTTTTATGCACTCCGTTTCTTAGAAATAATATTCTAAATCATCAACCCTTATCATTCCTCACAAAACTTTCGAAAAACGTCGATCGTGACTCGGTTTTTTTAGCACGTACTTCAAACTTCCCTGTTTGGGTTTCCGAAGAAGGGTTCGATTTGAAGAACTCTTTTACTGTTTTATGCACTCCGTTTCTTAGAAATAATATTCTAAATCATCAAAACTTATCATTCCTACCTTTTGAAAAACGTCGACTGTGACTCGATTTTTTTAGCACGTACTAACAACTTCCCTGTTTGGGTTTCCGAAGAAGGGTTCGATTTGAAGAACTCTTTTACTGTTCTATGCACTCCGTTTCTTAGAAATATATTCTAAATCACAAGCCTTATCATTCTACAAAAAAATTTCGAAAAACGTCGACTGTGACTCTGTTTTTTTAGCACGTACTAACAACTTTCCTGTTTGGGTTTCCGAAGAATGGTTCGATTTGATGAACTCTTTTACTGTGTTATGAACTCCGTTTCTTAGAAATAATATTCTAAATCATCAAGCCTTATCATTCCTACTATAAATTTTGAAAAACGTCGACTGTGACTCGGTTTTTTTAGCACGTGCTAACAACTTCCCTGTTTGGGTTTCTGAAGAAGGGTTCGATTTGAAGAACTCTTTTTCTGTTTTATGCACTCCGTTTCTTAGAAATAATATTCTAAATCATCAAGCCTTATCATTCCTACTATAAATTTTGAAAAATGTCGGTTGTGACTCTTTTTTTTTAGCACGTACCAATAACTTCCCTGTTTGGGTTTCCGAAGAAGGGTTCGATTTGAAGAACTCTTTTACTGTTACGTACCAATAACTTCCCTGTTTGGGTTTCCGAAGAAGGGTTCGATTTGAAGAACTCTTTTACTGTTATATGCACTCCGTTTCTTAGAAAAAATATTCTAAATAATTAAGCCTTATCATTCTTCAAAAAAATTTCGAAAAACGTCGACTGTGACTCTGTTTTTTTAGCACGTACTAACAACTTCCCTCTTTGGGTTTCCTAAGAAGGGTTCGATCTGAAGAACTCTTTTACTGTCACGTACTAACAACTTCCCTCTTTGGGTTTCCTAAGAAGGGTTCGATCTGAAGAACTCTTTTACTGTTTTATGCACTCCTTTTCTCAGAAATAATATTCTAAATTATCAAGACTTATCATTCCTACCAAAAATTTCGAAAAACGTCGACTGTGACTCGGTTATTTTAGCACGTACTAACAACTTCCTCTTTAGGTTTCCGAAGAAGGGTTCGATTTGAAGAACTCTTTTACTGTTTTATGCACTCCGTTTCTTAGAAATAATATTCTAAATCACCAATCCTTATCATTCATCAAAAAAATTTCGAACAACGTCGACTGTGACTCGGTTTTTTTAGCACGTACTAACAACTTCTCTGTTTGGGTTTCCGAAGAAGGGTTCGATTTGAAGAACTCGTTTACTGTTTTATGCACTCCGTTTCTTAGAAATAATATTCTAAATCATCAAGCCTTATCATTCATCAAAAAAATTTCGAAAAACGTCGACTGTGACTCGGTTTTTTTAGCACGTACTAACAACTTCCCTGTTTGGGTTTCCGAAGAAGGGTTCGATTTGAAGAACTCGTTTACTGTTTTATGCACTCCGTTTCTTAGAAATAATATTCTAAATCATCAAGCCTTATCATTCCTCACAAAACTTTCGAAAAACGTCGATCGTGACTCGGTTTTTTTAGCACGTACTTCAAACTTCCCAGATTTGGGTTTCCGAAGAAGGGTTCGATTTGAAGAACACTTTTACTGTTTTATGCACTCCGTTTCTTAGAAATAATATTCTAAATCATCAACCCTTATCATTCCTCACAAAACTTTCGAAAAACGTCGATCGTGACTCGGTTTTTTTAGCACGTACTTCAAACTTCCCTGTTTGGGTTTCCGAAGAAAGGTTCGATCTGAAGAACTCTTTTACTGTTTTATGCACTCCGTTTATTAGAAATAATATTCTAAATCATCAAGCCTTATCATTCCGACGTTTTGAAAAACGTCGACTGTGACTCGGTTTTTTTAGCACGTACTAACAACTTCCCTGTTTGGGTTTTCGAAGAAGGGTTCGATTTGAAGAACTCTTTTACTGTTTTATGCACTCAACTTCCCTGTTTGGGTTTTCGAAGAAGGGTTCGATTTGAAGAACTCTTTTACTGTTTTATGCACTTCGTTTCTTTGATATAATATTCGAAATCATCAAGCCTCATCATTCCTACTATAAATTTTGAAAAACGTCGATTGTGACTCGGTTTTTTTAGCACGTACTAACAACTTCCCTTTTTGGGTTTCCGAAGAAGGGTTCGATTTGTAGAACTCTTCTATTCTTTTATGCACTCCGTTTCTTAGAAATAATATTCTAAATCATCAAGCCTTATCATTCCTACGTTTTGAAAAACGTCCAACTATGACTCGGTTTTTTTAACACGTACTAACAACTTCCCTGTTTGGGTTTCCGAAGAAGGGTTCGATTTGAAGAACTCTTTTACTATTTTATGCACTCCGTTTCTTAGAAATAATATTCTAAATCATCAACCCTTATCATTCCTCACAAAACTTTCGAAAAACGTCGATCGTGACTCGGTTTTTTTAGCACGTACTTCAAACTTCCCTGTTTGGGTTTCCGAAGAAGGGTTCGATTTGAAGAACTCTTTTACTGTTCTATGCACTCCGTTTCTTAGAAATATATTCTAAATCACAAGCCTTATCATTCTACAAAAAAATTTCGAAAAACGTCGACTGTGACTCGGTTTTTTTAGCACGTACTAACAACTTCCCTGTTTGGGTTTCTGAAGAAGGGTGCGATTTGAAGAACTCTTTTACTGTTCTATGCACTCCGTTTCTTAGAAATAATATTCTAAATCATCAAGCCTTATCATTCCTACTATAAATTTTGAAAAACGTCGACTGTGACTCGGTTTTTTTAGCACGTGCTAACAACTTCCCTGTTTGGGTTTCTGAAGAAGGGTTCAATCTGAAGAACTCTTTTACTGTTTTATGCACTCCGTTTCTTAGAAATAATATTCTAAATCATCAAGCCTTATCATTCCTACCAAAAATTTCAAAAAACGTCGACTGTGACTCGATTTTTTTAGCACGTACTAACAACTTCCCTATTTGGGCTTTTGAAGAAGGGTTCGATTTGAAGAACTCTTTTACTGTTTTATGCACTCCGTTTCATAGAAATAATCTTCTAAATCATCAAGCCTTATTATTCCTCACAAAAGTTTCGAAAAACGTCGATCGTGACTCTGTTTTTTTAGCACGTACTAAAAACTTCCCAGTTTTTTGTTTCCGAAGAAGGGTTCGATTTGAAGAACTCTTTTACTCTTTTATGCACTCCGTTTCTTAGAAATAATATTCTAAATCATCAAGCCTTATCATTCCTACCTTTCGAAAAACGTCGACTGTGACTTTGTTTTTTTAGCACGTACTAAGAACTTCCCTGTTTGGGTTTCCGAAGAAGGGTTCGATTTGAAGAACTCGTTTACTGTTTTATGCACTCCGTTTCTTAGAAATAATATTCTAAATCATCAAGCCTTATCATTCCTACTATAAATTTTGAAAAATGTCGGTTGTGACTCTTTTTTTTTAGCACGTACCAATAACTTCCCTGTTTGGGTTTCCGAAGAAGGGTTCGATTTGAAGAACTCTTTTACTGTTTTATGCACTACGTTTCTTAGAAATAATATTCGAAATCACCAAGCCATATCATTCATAAAAAAAAATTCGAAAAACGTCGACTGTGACTCTGTTTTTTAAGCACGTACTAACAACTTCCCTGTTTTGGTTTCCGAAGAAAGGTTCGATCTAAAGAACTCTTTTACTGTTTTATGCACTCCGTTTCTGAGAAATAATATTCTAACGCCAATTAACATATTCTTTTTCTCGAGAGAGACCCGGTCGTAGGAATCAAATTCTGGTCGCAGCAGAGGGGCGGCGAAGAAGAAAGATTGGGGGAAAAAGATTAACAGAGGTGTCAGCAAAACACTGCCGTCTGTTCCAAAAACAATTACCGAGTTGACGAGGGGAAGGAGCGAAGCCAGGGCCGCCCAAAACCTGGAGCTAACATTTCAATCGGAAAAAGCAGAATGAGGTCAGGCATTGTTCAACCGAGTTTTTATAGTCGAATCTGGAGAATATGAACTCATCACATTCGGCAACGGTTTTTTCCAAGCAAGATGCTTGAGGGGACGAGCGTGCCGCATATCTAGAAAAAGAGGGAGCGGAGTTCTTTCTTTTTTTCTTTTTAGTAGGAAGGCAAAGTAGCTGAATCAACCGTGTGAACAGAGAGTGCGCAGAAGGGAAAGAGGTCCTCATACGGAGTCGCACTGAGGACGTGGAGGCACTACTTGCTAAGAGTCTTTTTGAGTCTAAGGTGACTGCAGCGGCGAGTAAGGGAAACTGTGGAATATTCGAAAAAGAAGAGAGAAATTCTTTCTCGCTCACCGGGCCTGCTCATATGGTACGTAATCCTCTGGTGGAGGTGCTCTTGCTTGTGCAGCTGGAATCTCAGTCCTAGTCCGTAGTAAATAGAGGTGGAGCAAGGGCAGTCGATTCTTTTTTTCTTCGGAAGATGGTCAAGGAACTCAAAGCCCCACTACGAATGTCCACGGGATAATCAGCCGAAGGAGCTCTCTTTGTCTAATTCGTAGTCTCTACCTAGTTTCAGATGTGTTGAAAACAATTCCCAGAACAAGTTTACGCGTATTAAAACGTTGACTCCTTCCTCTCCAGAATCGCGACCCAGAACAAAGAAAGGGGGAAAGCTTGCTTGAAAGAGGCATCTTCCATTCATATTGATTTAGGGTTTTCCGCAGGTAGACAGGCATCTTTTTTGGTTCTCGAGGTAAACGACTGATTCTTAGTCAACTCGGTTAGCTTCCTCTGCTTCCGGTGGTGGGCCAACCACTGATGCGGAGGCGACGCCTTAGCCTTTGCAATTCCTCCCGTATTTCTCAAATGAAAGATGAATGAGACTGAACCTTCTTGCTTTCACTGGTTACAGTGAATAAATAGGTAAAGGGAAGGTAATTTCCGGCATCATATCCATAGCGCATTCATCTTAGAAGCTCCAGCCTCCGGTTCGTGTTTGGATCTGGATCTGGACATCACCGATTGGCGAAGCTCCTTATACTTTATTACCGGATTGAACAGTAAACAAGAAAGAAAGAAAGATTTGCTCATTCACCTTCCCCTTCACCTTGTGGGTCTTTCATCACAATAACTATTCAGATATGGAAGAAAAACATCAAAAAAAGAAATGGTTGCGGGAAACAACGCGCAGCACTCTAATCTAATGCACTAATGCTAATGCATCGAGATGTCGATTCGTTTTCCGCCCCCAATGAGATGGGGAATTAGTAACTTTGATTTGTTTTATCAATTCTTTCTTGATTTGCTTCATTATTGGAAATGGATTTAGTCATTTTTTTTTTTATTGAATCAATAAAAAGTTGACCATTAATCCTCTGACCTTATCAGGAAAATGAAATTGCCTTATCAAGCATTATCATTCCTCTTTGGGTTTCAGAAGAAGGGTTCGATTTGAAGAACTCTTTTACTGTTTTATGCACTCCGTTTCTTAGAAATAATATTCTAAATCATCAAGCCTTATCATTCATCAAAAAAATTTCGAAAAACGTCGACTGTGACTCTGTTTTTTTAGCACTACTAACAACTTCCCTATTTGAGCTTTTGAAGAAGGGTTCGATTTGAAGAACTCTTTTACTGTTTTATGCACTCCGTTTCATAGAAATAATCTTCTAAATCATCAAGCCTTATTATTCCTCACAAAAGTTTCGAAAAACGTCGATCGTGACTCTGTTTTTTTAGCACTACTAACAACTTCCCTGTTTGGGTTTCCGAAGAATGGTTCGATCTGAAGAACTCTTTTACTGTTTTATGCACACCGTTTATTAGAAATAATATTCTGAATCATCAAGCCTTATCATTTCTACCAAAAATTTCGAAAAACGTCGACTGTGACTCGGCTTTTTTAGCACGTACTAAGAACTTCCCTGTTTGGGTTTCCGAAGAAGGGTTCGATTTGAAGAACTCTTTTACTGTTTTATGCACTCCGTTTCTTAGAAATAATATTCTAAATCATCAAGCCTTATCATTCCTACTATAAATTTTGAAAAACGTCGACTGTGACTCGGTTTTTTTAGCACGTACTAACAACTTCCCTGTTTGGGTTGCCGAAGAAGGGTTCGATCTGAAGAACTCTTTTACTGTTTTATGCACTCCGTTTCTTAGAAATAATATTCTAAATCATCAAGCCTTATCATTCCTACTATAAATTTTGAAAAACGTCGACTGTGACTCGGTTTTTTTAGCACGTACTAACAACTTCCCTGTTTGGGTTTCTGAAGAAGGGTTCGATCTAAAGAACTCTTTTACTGTTTTATGCACTCCGTTTCTTAGAAATAATATTCTAAATCATCAAGCCTTATCATTCCTACTAAAAATTTCGAAAAACGTCGACTGTGACTCGGTTATTTTAGCACGTACTAACAACTTCCTCTTTGGGATTCCGAAGAAGGGTTTGATTTGAAGAACCATATTACTGTTTTATGCAGTCCGTTTCTTAGAAATAATATTCTAAATAACCAATCCTTATCATTGATCAAAAAAATTTCGAAAAACGTCGACTGTGACTCGGGTTTTTTAGCACGTACTAGCAACTTCCCTGTTTGGGTTTCCGAAGAAGGATTCGATTTGAAGAACTCTTTTATTGTTTTATGCACTTCGTTTCTTAGAAATAATATTCGAAATCATCAAGCCTTATCATTCCTATTATAAATTTTGAAAAACCTCGATTGTGACTCAGTTTTTTTAGCACGTACTAACAACTTCCCTGTTTGGGTTTCCGAAGAAGGGTTCGATTTAAAGAACTCTTCTACTTTTTTATGCACTCCGTTTCTTAGAAATTATATTATAAATCATCAAGCCTTATCATTTCTACCTTTCGAAAAACGTCGACTGTGACTCGGTTTTTTTAGCACGTACTAACAACTTCCCTGTTTGGGTTTCCAAAGAAGGGTTCGATTTGAAGAACTCTTTTACTGTTTTATGCACCCTGTTTCTTAGAAATAATATTCTAAATCATCAAGACTTATAATTCCTACTATAAATTTTGAAAAACGTCGACTGTGACTTGGTTTTTTTAGCACGTACTAACAACTTCCCTGTTTGGGTTTCCGAAGAAGGGTTCGATTTGAAGAACTCTTTTACTGTTCTATGCACTCCGTTTCTTAGAAATAATATTCTAAATCATCAAGCCTTATCATTCTTCAAAAAAATTTCTAAAAACGTCGGCTGTGACTCTATTTTTTTAGCATGTACTAACAACTTTCCTGTTTGGGTTTCCAAAGAAGGGTTCGATCTGAAGAACTCTTTTACTGTTTTATGCACTCCGTTTCTCAGAAATAATATTCTAAATAATCAAGCATTATCATTCCTACCAAAAATTTCGAAAAACGTCGACTGTGACTCGGTTATTTTAGCACGTACTAACAACTTCCTCTTTGGGTTTCCGAAGAAGGGTTCGATCAGAAGAACTCTGTTACTCTTTTATGCACACCGTTTATTAGAAATAATATTCGAAATCATCAAGCCTTATCATTCCTACCAAAAATTTCGAAAAACGTCGATTGTGACTCGGTTTTTTTAGCACGTACTAAAAACTTCCTTGTTTGGGTTTCCGAAGAAGGGTTCGATTTGAAGAACTCTTTTAATGTTTTATGCACTCCGTTTCATAGAAATAATATTCTAAATCATCAAGCCTTATCATTCCTACTATAAATTTTAAAAACGTCGACTGTGACTCGGTTTTTTAAGCACGTACTAACAACATCCCTGTTTGGGTTTCCGAAGAAGGGTTCGATTTGAAGAACTCTTTTACTGTTTTATGCACTCCGTTTCTTAGAAATAATATTCGAAATCACCAAGCCATATCATTCATCAAAAAAAATTCGAAAAACGTCGACTGTGACTCGGCTTTTTAAGCACGTACTAACAACTTCCCTGTTTGGGTTTCCGAATAAAGGTTCGATCTGAAGAACTCTTTTACTGTTTTATGCACTCCGTTTCTGAGAAATAATATTCTAAATCATCAAGCATTATCATTCCTACCATAAATTTTGAAAAACGTCGACTGTGACTCGGTTATTTTAGCACGTACTAACAACTTCCTCTTTGGGTTTCAGAAGAAGGGTTCGATTTGAAGAACTCTTTTACTGTTTTATGCACTCCGTTTCTTAGAAATAATATTCTAAATCATCAAGCCTTATCATTCCTACCTTTCGAAAAACGTCGACTGTGACTCTGTTTTTTTAGCATGTACTAACAACTTCCCTGTTTGGGTTTCCGAAGAAAGGTTCGATCTGAAGAACTCTTTTACTGTTTTATGCACTCCGTTTCTCAGAAATAATATTCTAAATCATCAAGCATTATCATTCCTACCAAAAATTTCGAAAAACGTCGACTGTGACTCTGTTTTTTTAGCACGTACTAACAACTTCCCTGTTAAGGTTTCAGAAGAAGGGTTCGATCTGAAGAAATCTTCTATTGTTTTATGCACTCCGTTTCTTAGAAATAATATTCTAAATCATCAAGCCTTATCATTCCTACTATAAATTTTGAAAAACGTCGACTGTGACTCTGTTTTTTTAGCACGTACTAACAATTTCCCTGTTTGAGTTTCAGAAGAAGGGTTCGATCTGAAGAACTCTTTTACTGTTTTATGCACTCCGTTTCTTAGAAATAATATTCTAAATCATCAAGCCTTATCATTCCTACTATAAATTTTGAAAAACGTCGACTGTGACTCGATTTTTTTAGCACGTACTAACAACTTCCCTGTTTGGGTTTCTGAAGAAGGGTTCGATCTGAAGAACTCTTTTACTGTTTTATGCACTCCGTTTCTTAGAAATAATATTCTAAATCATCAAGCCTTATCATTCATCAAAAAAATTTGGAAAAACGTCGACTGTGACTCTGTTTTTTTAGCACGTACTAACAACTTCCCTGACTGGGTTTCAGAAGAAGGGTTTGATCTGAATAACTCTTTTACTGTTTTATACACTCCGTTTCTTAGAAATAATATTCTAAATCATCAAGCCTTATCATTCCTACTATAAATTTTGAAAAACGTCGATTGTGACTCGGTTTTTTTAGCACGTACTAACAACTTCCCTGTTTGGGTTTCTGAAGAAGGGTTCGATCTGAAGAACTCTTTTACTGTTTTATGCACTCCGTTTCTTAGAAATAATATTCTAAATAGGGTTCGATCTGAAGAACTCTTTTACTGTTTTATGCACTCCGTTTCTTAGAAATAATATTCTAAATAATCAAGCCTTATCATTCCTACCAAAAATTTCGAAAAACGTCGACTGTGACTCGATTTTTTTAGCAAGTACTAACAACTTCCCTGTTTGGGCTTCCGAAGAAGGGTTCGACATGAAGAACTCTTTTACTGTTTTATGCACTCCGTTTCTTAGAAATAATATTCTAAATCATCAAGCCTTATCATTCCTACCAAAAATTTCGAAAAACGTCGACTGTGACTCGATTTTTTTAGCACGTACTAACAACTTCCCTGTTTGGGCTTCCGAAGAAGGGTTCGACATGAAGAACTCTTTTACTGTTTTATGCACTCCGTTTCATAGAAATAATATTCTAAATCATCAAGCCTTATCATTCCTACTATAAATTTTAAAAACGTCGACTGTGACTCGGTTTTTTAAGCACGTACTAACAACATCCCTGTTTGGGTTTCCGAAGAAGGGTTCGATTTGAAGAACTCTTTTACTGTTTTATGCACTCCGTTTCTTAGAAATAATATTCTAAATCATCAAGCCTTATCATTCCTACTATAAATTTTAAAAACGTCGACTGTGACTCGGTTTTTTTAGCACGTACTAACAACTTCCCTGTTTGGGTTTCCGAATAAAGGTTCGATCTGAAGAACTCTTTTACTGTTTTATGCACTCCGTTTCTGAGAAATAATATTCTAAATCATCAAGCATTATCATTCCTACCAAAAATTTTGAAAAACGTCGACTGTGACTCGGTTATTTTAGCACGTACTAACATTTTCCTCTTTGGGTTTCAGAAGAAGGGTTCGATTTGAAGAACTCTTTTACTGTTTTATGCACTCCGTTTCTTAGAAATAATATTCTAAATCATCAAGCCTTATCATTCCTCACAAAACTTTGGAAAAACGACGACCGTGACTCGGTTTTTTTAGCACGTACTAAAAACTTCCGTGTTTGGGTTTCGGAAGAAGGGTTCGTTTTGAAGAACTCTTTTACTGTTTTATGCACCCTGTTTCTTAGAAATAATATTCTAAATCATCAAGACTTATAATTCCTACTATAAATTTTGAAAAACGTCGACTGTGACTTGGTTTTTTTAGCACGTACTAACAACTTCCCTGTTTGGGTTTCCGAAGAAGGGTTCGATTTGAAGAACTCTTTTACTGTTCTATGCACTCCGTTTCTTAGAAATAATATTCTAAATCATCAAGCCTTATCATTCTTCAAAAAAATTTCTAAAAACGTCGGCTGTGACTCTATTTTTTTAGCATGTACTAACAACTTTCCTGTTTGGGTTTCCAAAGAAGGGTTCGATCTGAAGAACTCTTTTACTGTTTTATGCACTCCGTTTCTTAGAAATAATATTCTAAATCATCAAGCCTTATCATTCCTACTATAAATTTTGAAAAACGTCGACTGTGACTCTGTTTTTTTAGCACGTACTAACAATTTCCCTGTTTGAGTTTCAGAAGAAGGGTTCGATCTGAAGAACTCTTTTACTGTTTTATGCACTCCGTTTCTTAGAAATAATATTCTAAATCATCAAGCCTTATCATTCCTCTTTTACTGTTTTATGCACTCCGTTTCTTAGAAATAATATTCTAAATCATCAAGCCTTATCATTCCCACTATAAATTTTGAAAAACGTCGACTGTGACTCGATTTTTTTAGCACGTACTAACAACTTCCCAGTTTGGGTTTCTGAAGAAGGGTTCGATCTGAAGAACTCTTTTACTGTTTTATGCACTCCGTTTCTTAGAAATAATATTCTAAATCATCAAGCCTTATCATTCATCAAAAAAATTTGGAAAAACGTCGACTGTGACTCTGTTTTTTTAGCACGTACTAACAACTTCCCTGTTTGGGTTTCAGAAGAAGGGTTTGATCTGAATAACTCTTTTACTGTTTTATACACTCCGTTTCTTAGAAATAATATTCTAAATCATCAAGCCTTATCGTTCCTACTATAAATTTTGAAAAACGTCGATTGTGACTCGGTTTTTTTAGCACGTACTAACAACTTCCCTGTTTGGGTTTCTGAAGAAGGGTTCGATCTGAAGAACTCTTTTACTGTTTTATGCACTACGTTTCTTAGAAATAATATTCTAAATCATCAAGCCTTATCATTCCTACCAAAAATTTCGAAAAACGTCGACTGTGACTCGATTTTTTTAGCACGTACTAAGAACTTCCCTGTTTGGGCTTCCGAAGAAGGGTTCGACATGAAGAACTCTTTTACTGTTTTATGCACTCCGTTTCTTAGAAGTAATATTCTAAATCATCAAGCCTTATCATTCCTACCTTTCGAAAAACGTCGACTGTGACTTTGTTTTTTTAGCACGTACTAACAACTTCCCTGTTTGGGTTTCCGAAGAAGGGTTCGATTTGAAGAACTCTTTTACTGTTTTATGCACTTCGTTTCCTAGAAATAATATTCGAAATCATCAAGCCTTATCATTCCTACTTTAAATTTTGAAAAACGTCGATTGTGACTCGGTTTTTTTAGCACGTACTAACAACTTCCCTGTTTGGGTTTCCGAAGAAGGGTTCGATTTGAAGAACTCTTTTACTGTTTTATGCACTCCGTTTCTTAGAAATAATATTCTAAATCATCAAGCCTTATCATTCCTACCAAAAATTTCGAAAAACGTCGACTGTGACTCGGTTTTTTTAGCACGTACTAACAACTTCCCTGTTTGGGTTTCCGAAGAAGGGTTCGATTTGAAGAACACTTCTACTGTTTTATGCACTCCGTTTCTTAGAAATAATATTCTAAATCATCAAGCCTTATCATTCCTACTATATATTTTGAAATACGTCGACTGTGACTCGGGTTTTTTAGCATGTACTAACAACATCCCTGTTTGGGTTTCCGAAGAAGGGTTCTATTTGAAGAACTCTTTTACTGTTCTATGCACTCCGTTTCTTAGAAATAATATTCTAAATCATCAAGCCTTATCATTCTTCAAAAAAATTTCGAAAAACGTCGACTGTTACTTTGTTTTTTTAGCACGTACTAACAACTTCCCTGTTTGGGTTTCCGAACAAGGGTTCGATCTGAAGAACTCTTTTACTGTTTTATGCATTACGTTTCTCAGAAATAATATTCTAAATCCTCAAGCCTTATCATTCCTACAAAAAATTTCGAAAAACGTCGATTGTGACTCGGTTTTTTTAGCACGTACTAACAATTTCCATGTTTGGGTTTCCGAAGAAGGGTTCGATTTGACGAACTCTTTTACTGTTTTATGCACTCCGTTTCTTAGAAATAATATTCTAAATCATCAAGCCTTATCATTCATCAAAAAAAANTTCGAAAAACGTCGACTGTGACTCGGCTTTTTTAGCACGTACTAAAAACTTCCCTGTTTGGGTTTCCGAAGAAGGTTTCGATCTGAAGAACTCTTTTACTATTTTATGCACTCCGTTTTTCAGAAATAATATTCTAAATCATCAAGCCTTATCATTCCTACCAAAAATTTCGAAAAAAGTCGACTGTGACTCGGTTATTTTAGCACGTACTAACAACTTCCCTATTTGGGTTTCCGAAGAAGGGTTCGATCTGAAGAACTCTTTTACTATTTTATGCACTCCGTTTCTCAGAAATAATATTCTAAATCATCAAGCCTTATCATTCCTACCAAATTTTTTAAAAACGTCGACTGTGACTCGGTTTTTTTAGCACGTACTAACAACTTCTCTGTTTAGGTTTCCGAAGAAGTGTTCGATTTGAAGAACTCTTTTACTGTTCTATGCACTCCATTTCTTAGAAATAATATTAAATCATCAAGCCTTATCATTCCTACAATAAATTTTGAAAAACGTCGACTATGACTCGGTTTTTTTAGCACGTACTAACAACTTCCCTGTTTGGGTTTCCGAAGAAGGGTTCGATTTGAAGAACTCTTTTACTGTTCTATGCACTCCGTTTCTTAGAAATAATATTCTAAATCATCAAGCCTTATCATTCATCAAAAAAAATTCGAAAAACGTCGACTGTGACACGACTTTTTTAGCACGTACTAAAAACTTCCCTGTTTGGGTTTCCGAAAAAGGTTTCGATCTGAAGAACTCTTTTACTGTTTTATGCACTCCGTTTTTCAGAAATAATATTCTAAATCATCAAGCCTTATCAGAACTCTTTTACTGTTTTATGCACTCCGTTTTTCAGAAATAATATTCTAAATCATCAAGCCTTATCATTCCTACCAAAAATTTCGAAAAACGTCGACTGTGACTCGGTTATTTTAGCACGTAATAACAACCTCCTCTTTGGGTTTCCGAATAAGGGTTCGATTTGAAGAACGCTTTTACTGTTTTATGCACTCCGTTTCTTAGAAATAATAATCTAAATCACCAATACTTATCATTCATCAAAAAAATTTCGAAAAACGTCGACTGTGACTCTGTTTTTTTAGCACGTACTAACAACTTCCCTGTTTGGGTTTCCGAAGAAAGGTTCGATCTGAAGAACTCTTTTACTGTTTTATGCACTCCGTTTTTCAGAAATAATATTCTAAATCATCAAGCCTTATCATTCCTACCAAAAATTTCGAAAAACGTCGACTGTGACTCGGTTATTTTAGCACGTAATAACAACCTCCTCTTTGGGTTTCCGAATAAGGGTTCGATTTGAAGAACGCTTTTACTGTTTTATGCACTCCGTTTCTTAGAAATAATAATCTAAATCACCAATACTTATCATTCATCAAAAAAATTTCGAAAAACGTCGACTGTGACTCTGTTTTTTTAGCACGTACTAACAACTTCCCTGTTTGGGTTTCCGAAGAAAGGTTCGATCTGAAGAACTCTTTTACTGTTTTATGCACTCTATTTATTAGAAATAATATTCTAATTCATCAAGCCTTAGCATTCCTACCAAAAATTTCGAAAAACATCGATTGAGACTCGGTTTTTTTAGCACATACTAACAACTTCCCTGTTTGGGTTTCCGAAGAAGGGTTCGATCTGAAGAACTCTTTTACTATTTTATGCACTCGGTTTCTCAGAAATAATGTTCTAAATCATCAAGCCTTATCATTCCTACCAAAAATTTCGAAAAACGTCGACTGTGACTCGGTTATTTTAGCACGTACTAACAACTTCCTCTTTGGGTTTCCGAAGAAGGGTTCGATCTGAAGAACTCTTTTACTGTTTTATGCACTCCGTTTCTCAGAAATAATATTCTAAATCATCAAGCCTTATCATTCCTACCAAAAATTTCGAAAAACGTCGACTGTGACTCGGTTATTTTAGCACGTACTAACAACTTCCTCTTTGGGTTTCCGAAGAAGGGTTCGATTTGAAGAACTCTTTTACTGTTTTATTATGCACTCCGTTTCTTGGAAATAATATTCTAAATCATCAAGCCTTATCATTCCTACTATAAATTTTGAAAAACGTCGACTGTGACTCAGTTTTTTTAGCACGTACAAACAACTTCCCTGTTTGGGTTTCCGAAGAAGGGATCGATCTGAAGAACTCTTTTACTGTTTTATGCACTCCGTTTCTTAGAAATAATATTCTAAATCATCAAGCCTTATCATACGTACAAAAAATTTTGAAAAACGTCGAATGTGACTCGGTTTTTTTAGCACGTACTAACAACATCCCTGTTTGGGTTTCCGAAGAAGGGTTCGATTTGAAGAACTCTTTTACTGTTTTATTATGCACTCCGTTTCTTAGAAATAATATTCTAAATCATCAAGCCTTATCATTCCTACTATAAATTTTGAAAAACGTCGACTGTGACTCGGTTTTTTGAGCACGTACTAACAACTTCCCTTTTTGGGTTTCCGAAGAAGGGTTCGATCTGAAGAACTCTTTTACTGTTTTATGCACTCCGCTTCTCAGAAATAATATTCTAAATCATCAAGCCTTATTATTCCTACCAAAAATTTCGAAAACCTTCGACTGTGACTCGGTTATTTTAGCACGTACTAACAACTTCCCTGTTTGGGTTTCCGAAGAAGGGTTCGATTTGAAGAACTCTTTTACTGTTTTATGCACTCCGTTTCTTAGAAATAATATTCTAAATAACCAAGCCTTATCATTCATCAAAAAAATTTCGAAAAACGTCGACTGTGACTCGGTTTTTTTAGCACGTACTAACAACTTCCCTGTTTGGGTTTCCGAAGAAGGGTTCGATTTGAAGAACTCTTTTACTGTTTTATGCACTCCGTTTCTTAGAAATAATATTCTAAATCACCAAGCCTTATCATTCCTACTATAAATTTTGAAAAACGTCGATTGTGACTCGGTTTTTTGAGCACGTACTAACAACTTCCCTGTTTGGGTTTCCGAAGAAGGGTTCGATTTGAAGAACTCTTCTACTGTTTTATGCACTTCGTTTCTTAAAACTAATATTCTAAATCACCAATCCGTATCATTCATAAAAAAAATTTCGAAAAACGTCGACTGTGACTTGGTTTTTTTCGCACGTACTAACAACTTCCCTGTTTGGGTTTCGGAAGAAGGGTTCGATCTGAAGAACTCTTTTACTGTTTTATGCACTTCGTTTCTTAGAAATAATATTCGAAATCATCAAACCTTATCATTCCTACTATAAATTTTGAAAAACGTCGATTGTGACTCGGTTTTTTGAGCACGTACTAACAACTTCCCTGTTTGGGTTTCCGAAGAAGGGTTCGATTTGAAGAACTCTTCTACTGTTTTATGCACTTCGTTTCTTAAAACTAATATTCTAAATCACCAATCCTTATCATTCATCAAAAAAATTTCGAAAAACGTCGACTGTGACTCGGTTTTTTTAGCACGTACTAACAACTTCCCTGTTTGTGTTTCCGAAGAAGGGTTCGATTTGAAGAACTCTTTTACTGTTTTATGCACTCCGTTTCTTAGAAATAATATTCTAAATCATCAAGCCTTATCATTCCTACTATAAATTTTGAAAAACGTCGACTGTGACTCTGTTTTTTTAGCACGTACTAACAACTTCCCTGTATGGGTTTTCGAAGAAGGGTTCGATTTGAAGAACTCTTTTACTGTTCTATGCACTCTGTTTCTTAGAAATAATATTCTAAATCATCAAGCCTTATTATTCATCAAAAAAATTTCGAAAAACGTCGACTGTGACTCGGTTATTTTAGCACGTACTAACAACTTCCTTATTTGGGTTTCCGAAGTAGGGTTCGATTTGAAGAACTCTCTTACTGTTATATGCACTTCGTTTCTTAGAAATAATATTCGAAATCATCAAACCTTATCATTCCTACTATAAATTTTGAAAAACGTCGACTGTGTCTCGGTTTTTTTAGCACGTACTAACAACTTCCTTATTTGGGTTTCCGAAGTAGGGTTCGATTTGAAGAACTCTCTTACTGTTATATGCACTTCGTTTCTTAGAAATAATATTCGAAATCATCAAACCTTATCATTCCTACTATAAATTTTGAAAAACGTCGACTGTGTCTCGGTTTTTTTAGCACGTACTAACAACTTCCTTATTTGGGTTTCCGAAGTAGGGTTCGATTTGAAGAACTCTCTTACTGTTATATGCACTTCGTTTCTTAGAAATAATATTCGAAATCATCAAACCTTATCATTCCTACTATAAATTTTGAAAAACGTCGACTGTGTCTCGGTTTTTTTAGCACGTACTAACAACTTCCTTATTTGGGTTTCCGAAGTAGGGTTCGATTTGAAGAACTCTCTTACTGTTATATGCACTTCGTTTCTTAGAAATAATATTCGAAATCATCAAACCTTATCATTCCTACTATAAATTTTGAAAAACGTCGACTGTGTCTCGGTTTTTTTAGCACGTACTAACAACTTCCTTATTTGGGTTTCCGAAGTAGGGTTCGATTTGAAGAACTCTCTTACTGTTATATGCACTTCGTTTCTTAGAAATAATATTCGAAATCATCAAACCTTATCATTCCTACTATAAATTTTGAAAAACGTCGACTGTGTCTCGGTTTTTTTAGCACGTACTAACAACTTCCTTATTTGGGTTTCCGAAGTAGGGTTCGATTTGAAGAACTCTCTTACTGTTATATGCACTTCGTTTCTTAGAAATAATATTCGAAATCATCAAACCTTATCATTCCTACTATAAATTTTGAAAAACGTCGACTGTGTCTCGGTTTTTTTAGCACGTACTAACAACTTCCTTATTTGGGTTTCCGAAGTAGGGTTCGATTTGAAGAACTCTCTTACTGTTATATGCACTTCGTTTCTTAGAAATAATATTCGAAATCATCAAACCTTATCATTCCTACTATAAATTTTGAAAAACGTCGACTGTGTCTCGGTTTTTTTAGCACGTACTAACAACTTCCTTATTTGGGTTTCCGAAGTAGGGTTCGATTTGAAGAACTCTCTTACTGTTATATGCACTTCGTTTCTTAGAAATAATATTCGAAATCATCAAACCTTATCATTCCTACTATAAATTTTGAAAAACGTCGACTGTGTCTCGGTTTTTTTAGCACGTACTAACAACTTCCTTATTTGGGTTTCCGAAGTAGGGTTCGATTTGAAGAACTCTCTTACTGTTATATGCACTTCGTTTCTTAGAAATAATATTCGAAATCATCAAACCTTATCATTCCTACTATAAATTTTGAAAAACGTCGACTGTGTCTCGGTTTTTTTAGCACGTACTAACAACTTCCTTATTTGGGTTTCCGAAGTAGGGTTCGATTTGAAGAACTCTCTTACTGTTATATGCACTTCGTTTCTTAGAAATAATATTCGAAATCATCAAACCTTATCATTCCTACTATAAATTTTGAAAAACGTCGACTGTGTCTCGGTTTTTTTAGCACGTACTAACAACTTCCTTATTTGGGTTTCCGAAGTAGGGTTCGATTTGAAGAACTCTCTTACTGTTATATGCACTTCGTTTCTTAGAAATAATATTCGAAATCATCAAACCTTATCATTCCTACTATAAATTTTGAAAAACGTCGACTGTGTCTCGGTTTTTTTAGCACGTACTAACAACTTCCTTATTTGGGTTTCCGAAGTAGGGTTCGATTTGAAGAACTCTCTTACTGTTATATGCACTTCGTTTCTTAGAAATAATATTCGAAATCATCAAACCTTATCATTCCTACTATAAATTTTGAAAAACGTCGACTGTGTCTCGGTTTTTTTAGCACGTACTAACAACTTCCTTATTTGGGTTTCCGAAGTAGGGTTCGATTTGAAGAACTCTCTTACTGTTATATGCACTTCGTTTCTTAGAAATAATATTCGAAATCATCAAACCTTATCATTCCTACTATAAATTTTGAAAAACGTCGACTGTGTCTCGGTTTTTTTAGCACGTACTAACAACTTCCTTATTTGGGTTTCCGAAGTAGGGTTCGATTTGAAGAACTCTCTTACTGTTATATGCACTTCGTTTCTTAGAAATAATATTCGAAATCATCAAACCTTATCATTCCTACTATAAATTTTGAAAAACGTCGACTGTGTCTCGGTTTTTTTAGCACGTACTAACAACTTCCTTATTTGGGTTTCCGAAGTAGGGTTCGATTTGAAGAACTCTCTTACTGTTATATGCACTTCGTTTCTTAGAAATAATATTCGAAATCATCAAACCTTATCATTCCTACTATAAATTTTGAAAAACGTCGACTGTGACTCGGTTTTTTTAGCACGTACTAACAACTTCCCTGTTTGGGTTTCCGAAGAAGGGTTCGATCTGAAGAACTCTTTTACTATTTTATGCACTCCGTTTCTTAGAAATAATATTCTAAATCATCAAGCCTTATCATTCCTACCATAAATTTCGAAAAACGTCGACTGAGACTCGGTTATTTTAGCACGTACTAACAACTTCCCTGTTTGGGTTTCCGAAGAAGGGTTCGATATGAAGAACTCTTTTACTGTTTTATGCACTCCGTTTCTTAGAAATAATATTCTAAATCACCAAGCCTTATCATTCATCAAAAAAATTTCGAAACACGTCGACTGTGACTCTGTCTTTTTTGGAACGTACTAAGAACTTCCGTGTTTGGGTTTCCGAAGAAAGGTTCGATCTGAAGAACTCTTTTACTGTTCTATGCACTCTGTTTCTTAGAAATAATATTCTAAATCATCAAGCCTTATTATTCATCAAAAAAATTTCGAAAAACGTCGATTGTGACTCAGTTTTTTTAGCACGTACTAACAACTTCCCTATTTGGGTTTCCGAAGATGGGTTCGATCTGAAGAACTCTTTTACTGTTTTATGCACTCCGTTTCTCAGAAATAATATTCTAAATCATCAAGACTTATCATTCCTACCAAAAATTTCGAAAAACGTCGACTATGACTCGGTTATTTTAGCACGTACTAACAACTTCCTCTTTGGGTTTCCGAAGAAGGGTTCAATTTGAAGAATTCTTTTACTGTTTTATGCACTTCGTTTCTTAGAAATAATATTCTAAATCACCAATATTTATCATTCATCAAAAAAAATTTCAAAAACGTCGACTGTGACTTGGTTTCTTTAGCACGTACTAACAACTTCCCTGTTTGGGTTTCCGAAGAAGTGTTCGATTTGAAGAACTCTCTTACTGTTATATGCACTTCGTTTCTTAGAAATAATATTCAAAATCATCAAGCCTTATAATTCCTACTATAAATTTTGAAAAACGTCGATTGTGACTTGGTTTTCTGAGCACGTACTAACAACTTCCCTGTTTGGGTTTCCGAAGAAGGGTTCGATATGAAGAACTCTTCTACTGTTTTATGCACTTCGTTTCTTAGAAATAATATTCTAAATCACCAATCCTTATCATTCATCAAAAAAATTTTGAAAAACGTCGACTGTGACTCGGTTTTTTTAGCACGTACTAAGAACTTCCCTGTTTGGGTTTCCGAAGAAGGGTTCGATTTGAAGAACTCTTTTACTGTTTTATGCACTCCGTTTCTTAGAAATAGTATTCTAAATCATCAAGCCTTATCATTCCTACTATAAATTTTGAAAAACGTCGACTGTAACTCTGTGTTTTTAGCATGTACTAACAACTTCCTTGTTTGGGTTTTCGAAGAAGGGTTCGATTTGAAGAACTCTTTTACTTTTTTATGCACTCCGTTTCTTAGAAATAATATTCTAAATCACCAAGCCTTATCATTCATCAAAAAAATTTCGAAAAACGTCGACTGTGACTCGGTTCTTTTAGAACGTACTAACAACTTCCCTGTTTGGGTTTCCGAACAAGGGTTCGATCTGAAGAACTCTTTTACTGTTCTATGCACTCCGTTTCTTATAAATATTATTCTAAATCATCAAGCCTTATTATTCATCAAAAAAAATTCAAAAAACGTCAACTGTGACTCAGTTTTTTTAGCACTTACTAACAACTTCCCTATTTGGGTTTCCGAAGAAGGGTTCGATCTGAAGAACTCTTTTATTGTTTTATGCACTCCGTTTCTCAGAAATAATATTCTAAATCATCAAGCCTTATCATTCCTACCAAAAAATTCGAAAAACGTCGACTGTGACTCGATTATTTTAGCACGTACTTACAACTTCCTCTTTGGGTTTCCGAAGAAGGGTTCAATTTGAAGAACTCTTTTACTGTTTTATGCACTTCGTTTCTTAGAAATAATATTCTAAATCACCAATCCTTTGAAGAACTCTTTTACTGTTTTATGCACTTCGTTTCTTAGAAATAATATTCTAAATCACCAATCCGTATCATTCATAAAAAAAATTTCGAAAAACGTCGACTGTGACTTGGTTTTTTTCGCACGTACTAACAACTTCCCTGTTTGGGTTTCCGAAGAAGGGTTCGATTTGAAGAACTCCTTTACTGTTATATGCACTTCGTTTCTTAGAAATAATATTCGAAATCATCAAACCTTATCATTCCTACTATAAATTTTGAAAAACGTCGATTGTGACTCGGTTTTTTGAGCACGTACTAACAACTTCCCTGTTTGGGTTTCCGAAGAAGGGTTCGATTTGAAGAACTCTTCTACTGTTTTATGCACTTCGTTTCTTAAAAATAATATTCTAAATCACCAATCCTTATCATTCATCAAAAAAATTTCGAAAAACGTCGACTGTGACTCGGTTTTTTTAGCACGTACTAACAACTTCCCTGTTTGGGTTTCCGAAGAAGGGTTCGATTTGAAGAACTCTTTTATTGTTTTATGCACTCCGTTTCTTAGAAATAATATTCTAAATCATCAAGCCTTATCATTCCTACTATAAATTTTGAAAAACGTCGACTGTGACTCTGTTTTTTTAGCACGTACTAACAACTTCCTTGTTTGTGTTTCCGAAGAAGGGTTCGATTTGAAGAACTCTTTTACTGTTCTATGCACTCTGTTTCTTAGAAATAATATTCTAAATCATCAAGCCTTATTATTCATCAAAAAAATTTCGAAAAACGTCGATTGTGACTCAGTTTTTTTAGCACGTACTAACAACTTCCCTATTTGGGTTTCCGAAGAAGGGTTCGATCTAAAGAACTCTTTTACTGTTTTATGCACTCCGTTTCTCAGAAATAATATTCTAAATCATCAAGCCTTATCATTCCTACCAAAAAATTTGAAAAACGTCGACTGTGACTCGTTTATTTTAGCACGTACTTACAACTTCCTCTTTGGGTTTCCGAAGAAGGGTTCAATTTGAAGAACTCTTTTACTGTTTTATGCACTTCGTTTCTTAGAAACGGAGTGCATAAAACAGTAAAAGAGTTCTT
>NW_019272193.1:75987-109209 GCF_002738345.1 Cucurbita maxima
GCACTCCGTTTCTTAGAAATAATATTCTAAATCACCAAGCCTTATCATTCATCAAAAAAATTTCGAAAAACGTCGACTGTGACTTGGTTATTTTAGCACGTACTAACAACTTCCCTGTTTGGGTTTCCGAACAAGGGTTCGATCTGAAGAACTCTTTTACTTTTTTATGCACTCCGTTTCTAAGAAATAATATTCTAAATCATCAAGCCTTATCATTCCTACCAAAAATTTCGAAAAACGTCGACTGTGACTCGGTTATTTTAGCACGTACTAACAACTTCCGTGTTTGGGTTTCCGAAGAAGGGTTCGATTTGAATAACTCTTTTACTGTTTTAAGCACTCCGTTTCTTTGAAATAATATTCTAAATCACCAAGCCTTATCATTCATCAAAAAAATTTTGAAAAATGTCGACTGTGACTCGGTTTTTTTAGCACGTACTAACAACTTCCCTGTTTGGGTTTCCGAAGAAGGGTTCGATATGAAGAACTCTTTTACTGTTTTATGCACTCTGTTTCTTAGAAATAATATTCTAAATCACCAAGCCTTATCATTCATCAAAAAAATTTCGAAACACGTCGACTGTGACTCTGTCTTTTTTGGAACGTACTAAGAACTTCCGTGTTTGGGTTTTCGAAGAAAGGTTCGATCTGAAGAACTCTTTTACTGTTCTATGCACTCTGTTTCTTAGAAATAATATTCTAAATCATCAAGCCTTATTATTCATCAAAAAAATTTCGAAAAACGTCGATTGTGACTCAGTTTTTTTAGCACGTACTAACAACTTCCCTATTTGGGTTTCCGAAGAAGGGTTCGATCTAAAGAACTCTTTTACTGTTTTATGCACTCCGTTTCTCAGAAATAATATTCTAAATCATCAAGCCTTATCATTCCTACCAAAAAATTCGAAAAACGTCGACTGTGACTCGTTTATTTTAGCACGTACTTACAACTTCCTCTTTGGTTTTCCGAAGAAGGGTTCAATTTGAAGAACTCTTTTACTGTTTTATGCACTTCGTTTCTTAGAAATAGTATTCTAAATCACCAATCCTTATCATTCATCAAAAAAATTTCGAAAAACGTCGACTGTGACTCGGTTTTTTTAGCACGTACTAACAACTTCATTCATCAAAAAAATTTCGAAAAACGTCGACTGTGACTCGGTTTTTTTAGCACGTACTAACAACTTCCCTGTTTGGATTTCCGAAGAAAGGTTCGATCTGAAGAACTCTTTTACTGTTTTATGCACTCCGTTTCTTAAAAATAATATTCTAAATCACCAAGCCTTATCATTCATCAAAAAAATTTTGAAAAACGTCGATTGTGAAAAATAATATTCTAAATCACCAAGCCTTATCATTCATCAAAAAAATTTTGAAAAACGTCGATTGTGACTCGGTTTTTTGAGCACGTACTAACAACTTCCCTGTTTGGGTTTCCGAAGAAGGGTTCGATTTGAAGAACTCTTTTACTGTTTTATGCACTCCGTTTCTTAGAAATAATATTCTAAATAACCAAGCCTTATCATTCATCAAAAAAATTTCGAAAAACGTCGACTGTGACTCGGTTATTTTAGCACGTACTAACAACTTCCCTGTTTGGGTTTCCGAACAAGGGTTCGATCTGAAGAACTCTTTTACTTTTTTATGCACTCCGTTTCTAAGAAATAATATTCTAAATCATCAAGCCTTATCATTCCTACCAAAAATTTCGAAAAACGTCGACTGTGACTCGGTTATTTTAGCACGTACTAACAATTTCCCTGTTTGGGTTTCCGAAGAAGGGTTCGATTTGAAGAACTCTTTTACTGTTTTATGCACTCCGTTTCTTAGAAATAATATTATGAATCATCAAGCCTTTTCATTCATCAAAAAAATTCGAAAAACGTCGACGATGACTCCTTTTTTTTAGCACGTACTAACAACTTCCCTGTTTGGGTTTCCGAAGAAGGGTTTGATCTGAAGAACTCTTTTACTGTTTTATGCACTCCGTTTCTCAGAAATAATATTCTAAATCATCAAGCCTTATTATTCCTACCAATAATTTCGAAAAACGTCGACTGAGACTCGGTTATTTTAGCACGTACTAACAACTTCCCTGTTTGGGTTTCCGAAGAAGGGTTCGATATGAAGAACTCTTTTACTGTTTTATGCACTCCGTTTCTTAGAAATAATATTCTAAATCACCAAGCCTTATCATTCATCAAAAAAATTTCGAAACACGTCGACTGTGACTCTGTCTTTTTTGGAACGTACTAAGAACTTCCGTGTTTGGGTTTCCGAAGAAAGGTTCGATCTGAAGAACTCTTTTACTGTTCTATGCACTCTGTTTCTTAGAAATAATATTCTAAATCATCAAGCCTTATTATTCATCAAAAAAATTTCGAAAAACGTCGATTGTGACTCAGTTTTTTTAGCACGTACTAACAACTTCCCTATTTGGGTTTCCGAAGAAGGGTTCGATCTAAAGAACTCTTTTACTGTTTTATGCACTCCGTTTCTCAGAAATAATATTCTAAATCATCAAGCCTTATCATTCCTACCAAAAAATTCGAAAAACGTCGACTGTGACTCGTTTATTTTAGCACGTACTTACAACTTCCTCTTTGGTTTTCCGAAGAAGGGTTCAATTTGAAGAACTCTTTTACTGTTTTATGCACTTCGTTTCTTAGAAATAGTATTCTAAATCACCAATCCTTATCATTCATCAAAAAAATTTCGAAAAACGTCGACTGTGACTCGGTTTTTTTAGCACGTACTAACAACTTCTCTGTTTGGATTTCCGAAGAAAGGTTCGATCTGAAGAACTCTTTTACTGTTTTATGCACTCCGTTTCTTAAAAATAATATTCTAAAACTAAGCCTTATCATTCATCAAAAAAATTTTGAAAAACGTCGATTGTGACTCGGTTTTTTGAGCACGTACTAACAACTTCCCTGTTTGGGTTTCCGAAGAAGGGTTCGATTTGAAGAACTCTTCTACTGTTTTATGCACTTCGTTTCTTAGAAATTATATTCTAAATCACCAATCCTTATCATTCATCAAAAAAATTTCGAAAAACGTCGACTGTGACTCGGTTATTTTAGCACGTACTAACAACTTCCTTGTTTGGGTTTCCGAAGAAGGGTTCGATTTGAAGAACTCTTTTACTGTTTTATGCACTCCGTTTCTTAGAAATAATATTATGAATCATCAAGCCTTTTCATTCATCAAAAAAATTCGAAAAACGTCGACGGTGACTCCTTTTTTTTAGCACGTACTAACAACTTCCCTGTTTGGGTTTCCGAAGAAGGGTTTGATCTGAAGAACTCTTTTACTGTTTTATGCACTCCGTTTCTCAGAAATAATATTCTAAATCATCAAGCCTTATTATTCCTACGAATAATTTCGAAAAACGTCGACTGTGACTCGGTTATTTTAGCACGTACTAACAACTTCCCTGTTTGGGTTTCCGAAGAAGGGTTCGATTTGAAGAACTCTTTTACTGTTTTATGCACTCCGTTTCTTAGAAATAATATTCTAAATAACCAAGCCTTATCATTCATCAAAAAAATTTCGAAAAACGTCGACTGTGACTCTGTTTTTTTAGCACGTACTAACAACTTCCCTGTTTGGGTTTCCGAGGAAAGGTTCGATCTGAAGAACTCTTTTACTGTTTTATGCACTCCGTTTCTTAGAAATAATATTCTAAATCATCAAGCCTTATTATTCCTACCAAAAATTTCAAAAAACGTCGACTGTGACTCGGTTATTTTAGCACGTACTAACAACTTCCCTGTTTGGGTTTTCGAAGAAGGGTTCGATTTGAAGAACTATTTTACTGTTTTATGCACTCCGTTTCTTAGAAATAATATTATGAATCATCAAGCCTTATCATTCATCAAAAAAATTCGAAAAATGTCGACTGTGACTCTGTTTTTTTAGCACGTACTAACAACTTCCCTGTTTGGGTTTCCGAAGAAGGGTTCGATCTGAAGAACTCTTTTACTGTTTTATGCACTCCGTTTCTTAGAAATAATATTCTAAATCATCAAGCCTAATCATTAACCACAAAAGATTCGAAAAACGTCGACCGTGACTCGGTTATTTTAGCACGTACTAACGACTTCCCTGTTTGGGTTTCCGAAGAAGGGTTCGATTTGAAGAACTCTTCTACTGTTTTATGCACTCCGTTTCTTAGAAATAATATTCTAAATCATCAAGCCTTATCGTTCATCAAAAAAATTTCGAAAAACGTCGACTATGTCTCTGTTTTTTTAGCACGTACTAACAACTTCCTTGTTTGGGTTTCCGAAGAAGGGTTCGATCTGAAGAACTCTTTTACTGTTTTATGCACTCCGTTTCTTAGAAATAATATTATGAATCATCAAGCCTTATCATTCATCAAAAAAATTCGAAAAACGTCGACTGTGACTCCTTTTTTTTAGCACGTACTAAGAACTTCCCTGTTTGGGTTTCCGAAGAAGGGTTCGATCTGAAGAACTCTTTTACTATTTTATGCACTCCGTTTCTTAGAAATAATATTCTAAATCACCAAGCCTTATCATTCATCAAAAAAATTTCGAAACACGTCGACTGTGACTCTGTCTTTTTTGGAACGTACTAAGAACTTCCGTGTTTGGGTTTCCGAAGAAAGGTTCGATCTGAAGAACTCTTTTACTGTTTTATGCACTCCGTTTCTTAAAAATAATATTCTAAATCACCAAGCCATATCATTCATCAAAAAAATTTTGAAAAACGTCGATTGTGACTCGGTTTTTTGAGCACGTACTAACAACTTCCCTGTTTGGGTTTCCGAAGAAGGGTTCGATTTGAAGAACTCTTCTACTGTTTTATGCACTTCGTTTCTTAGAAATAATATTCTAAATCACCAATCCTTATCATTCATCAAAAAAATTTCGAAAAACGTCGACTGTGACTCGGTTATTTTAGCACGTACTAACAATTTCCCTGTTTGGGTTTCCGAAGAAGGGTTCGATTTGAAGAACTCTTCTACTGTTTTATGCACTTCGTTTCTTAGAAATAATATTCTAAATCACCAATCCTTATCATTCATCAAAAAAATTTCGAAAAACGTCGACTGTGACTCGGTTATTTTAGCACGTACTAACAATTTCCCTGTTTGGGTTTCCGAAGAAGGGTTCGATTTGAAGAACTCTTTTACTGTTTTATGCACTCCGTTTCTTAGAAATAATATTCTAAATCATCAAGCCTTATCATTCCTACCAAAAATTTCGAAAAACGTCGACTGTGACTCGGTTATTTTAGCACGTACTAACAACTTCCCTGTTTGGGTTTCCGAAGAAGGGTTCGATTTGAAGAACTCCTTTACTGTTTTATGCACTCCGTTTCTTAGAAATAATATTCTAAATAACCAAGCCTTATCATTCATCAAAAAAATTTCGAAAAACGTCGACTGTGACTCTGTTTTTTTAGCACGTACTAACAACTTCCCTGTTTGGGTTTCCGAGGAAAGGTTCGATCTGAAGAACTCTTTTACTATTTTATGCACTCCGTTTATTAGAAATAATATTCTAAATCATCAAGCCTTATCCTTCCTACCAAAAATTTCAAAAAATGTCGACTGTGACTTGGTTTTTTTAGCACGTACTAACAACTTCCCTGTTTGGGTTTCCGAAGATGGGTTCGATTTGAAGAATTCTTTTACTGTTTTATGCACTCCGTTTCTTAGAAATAATATTCTAAATCATCAAGCCTTATCATTCCTACTATAAATTTTGAAAAACGTCGACTGTGACTTGGTTTTTTTAGCACGTACAAACAACTTCCCTGTTTGGGTTTCCGAAGATGGGTTCGATTTGAAGAACTCTTTTAGTGTTCTATGCACTCTGTTTCTTAGAAATAATATTCTAAATCATCAAGCATTATCATTCCTACCAAAAATTTCGAAAAACGTCGACTGTGACTCGGTTTTTTTAGCAGGTACTAACAACTTCCCTGTTTGGGTTTCTGAAAAAGGGTTCGATCTGAAGAACTCTTTTACTGTTTTATGCACTCCGTTTCTTAGAAATAATATTCCAAATCATCAAGCCTTATCATTCCTACCAAAAATTTCGAAAAACGTCGACGGTGACTCGGTTATTTTAGCACGTACTAACAACTTCCTTGTTTGGGTTTCCGAAGAAGGGTTCGATCTGAAGAACTCTTTTACTGTTTTATGCACTCCGTTTCTTAGAAATAATATTATGAATCATCAAGCCTTATCATTCATCAAAAAAATTCGAAAAACGTCGACTGTGACTCCTTTTTTTTAGCACGTACTAACAACTTCCCTGTTTGGGTTTCCGAAGAAGGGTTCGATCTGAAGAACTCTTTTACTGTTTTATGCACTCCGTTTCTTAGAAATAATATTCTAAATCATCAAGCCTTATTATTCCTACCAAAAATTTCGAAAAACGTCGACTGTGACTCGGTTATTTTAGCACGTACTAACAACTTCCCTATTTGGGTTTTCGAAGAAGGGTTCGATTTGAAGAACTCTTTTACTGCTTTATGCACTCCGTTTCTTAGAAATAATATTATGAATCATCAAGCCTTATCATTCATCAAAAAAATTCGAAAAACGTCGACTGTGACTCTGTTTTTTTAGCACGTACTAACAACTTCCCTGTTTGGGTTTCCGAAGAAGGGTTCGATCTGAAGAACTCTTTTACTGTTTTATGCACTCCGTTTCTTAGAAATAATATTCCAAATCATCAAGCCTTATCATTCCTACCAAAAATTTCGAAAAACGTCGACGGTGACTCGGTTATTTTAGCACGTACTAACAACTTCCTTGTTTGGGTTTCCGAAGAAGGGTTCGATTTGAAGAACTCTTCTACTGTTTTATGCACTCCGTTTCTTAGAAATAATATTCTAAATCATCAAGCCTTATCGTTCATCAAAAAAATTTCGAAAAACGTCGACTATGTCTCTGTTTTTTTAGCACGTACTAACAACTTCCTTGTTTGGGTTTCCGAAGAAAAACGTCGACTATGTCTCTGTTTTTTTAGCACGTACTAACAACTTCCTTGTTTGGGTTTCCGAAGAAAGGTTCGATCTGAAGAACTCTTTTACTGTTTTATGCACTCCGTTTATTAGAAATAATATTCTAAATCATCAAGCCTTATCCTTCCTACCAAAAATTTCAAAAAACGTCGACTGTGACTTTGTTTTTTTAGCACGTACTAACAACTTCCCTGTTTGGGTTTCCGAAGATGGGTTCGATTTGAAGAACTCTTTTACTGTTTTATGCACTCTGTTTCTTAGAAATAATATAATAAATCATCAAGCCTTATCATTCCTACTTTAAATTTTGAAAAACGTCGACTGTGACTCTGTTTTTTTAGCACGTACTAACAACTTCCCTGTTTGGGTTTCTGAAAAAGGGTTCGATCTGAAGAACTCTTTTAATGTTTTATGCACTCCGTTTCTTAGAAATAATATTCTAAATCATCAAGCCTTATCGTTCATCAAAAAAATTTCGAAAAACGTCGACTGTGTCTCGGTTTTTTTAGCACGTACTAACAACTTCCCTGTTTGGGTTTCCGAAGAAAGGTTCGATCTGAAGAACTCTTTTACTGTTTTATGCACTCCGTTTCTTAGAAATAATATTATGAATCATCAAGCCTTATCATTCCTACCAAAAATTTCGAAAAACGTCGACGGTGACTCGGTTATTTTAGCACGTACTAACAACTTCCCTGTTTGGGTTTCCGAAGAAGGGTTCGATTTGAAGAACTCTTTTACTGTTTTATGCACTCCGTTTCTTAGAAATAATATTCTAAATCATCAAGCCTTATCGTTCATCAAAAAAATTTCGAAAAACGTCGACTGTGACTCGGTTTTTTTAGCACGTACTAACAACTTCCCTGTTTGGGTTTCCGAAGAAAGGTTCGATCTGAAGAACTCTTTTACTGTTTTATGCACTCCGTTTCTTAGAAATAATATTATGAATCATCAAGCCTTATCATTCATCAAAAAAATTCGAAAAACGTCGACTATGACTCCTTTTTTTAGCACGTACTAACAACTTCCCTGTTTGGGTTTCCGAAGAAGGGTTCGATCTGAAGAACTCTTTTACTGTCTTATGCACTCCGTTTCTCAGAAATAATATTCTAAATCATCAAGCCTTTTTATTCCTACCAAAAATTTCGAAAAACGTCGACTGTGACTCGGTTATTTTAGCACGTACTAACAACTTCCCTGTTTGGGTTTCCGAAGAAGGGTTCGATTTAAAGTACTCTTTGACTGTTTTATGCAGTCCGTTTCTGAGAAATAATATTCTAAATCATCAAGCCTTATCATTCCAAACAAAACTTTCAAAAATGTGGACCGTGACTCGGTTTTTTTAGCACGTACTAAAAACTTCCCTGTTCGGGTTTCCGAAGAAGGGTTCGATTTGACGAACTCTTTTACTGTTTTATGCACTCCGTTTCTTAGAAATAATATTCTAAATCATCAAGCCTTATCATTCCTCACAAAAATTTCGAAAAACGTCGACCGTGACTCGGTTTTTTAGCACGTACTAAAAACTTCCCTGTTCGGGTTTCCGAAGAAGGGTTCGATTTGAAGAACTTTGTTACTGTTTTATGCACTCCGTTTCTTAGAAATAATATTCTAAATCATCAAGCCTTATCATTCCTACTAAAAATTTTGAAAAACGTCGACTGTGACTCGATTTTTTTAAAACGTACTAAAAACTTCCCTGTTTGGGTTTCCGAAGAAAGGTTCGATTTGAAGAACTCTTTTACTGTTTTATGCACTCCGTTTCTTAGAAATAATATTCTAAAATATCAAGCCTTATCATTCCTCACAAAACTTTGGAAAAACGACGACCGTGACTCGGTTTTTTTAGCACGTACTAAAAACTTCCGTGTTTGGGTTTCGGAAGAAGGGTTCGTTTTGAAGAACTCTTTTACTGTTTTATGCACTCTTTTTCTTAGAAATAATATTCTAAATTGTAAGGCCTTATCATTCCTAAAAAAAATTTCGAAAAACGTCGACTGTGACTCGGTTTTTTTAGCACGTACTAAAAACTTCCGTGTTTGGGTTTTCGAAGAACGGTTCGATTTGAAGAACTCTTTTACTGTTTTATGCACTCGTTACTTAGAAATAATATTCTAAATCATCAAGCCTTATCAATCCTACTAAAAATTTCGAAAAACGTCGACTGTGACTCGGTTTTTTTAGCACGTACTTCAACTTCCTTGTTTGGGTTTTCGAAGAAGGGTTCGAGTTAAAGAACTCTTTTATTGTTTTATGCACTCCGTTTCTTAGAAACAATATTCTAAATCATCAAGCCTTATCATTCCTCACAAAAATTTCGACAAACGTCGACCGTGACTCGGATTTTTTAGCACGTACTAAAAACATCCCTTTTTGGGTTTCCGAAGAAGGGTTCGATTTGAATAACTCTTTTACTATTTTATGCACTCCGTTTCTTAGAAATAATATTCTATATCATCAAGCCTTATTATTGCTCACAATAATTTCGAAAAACGTCGACCGTGACTCGGTTTTTTTAGCACGTACTAAAAACTTCCTTGTTCAGATTTCCGAAGAAGGGTTCGATTTGAAGAACTCTTTACTGTTTTATGCACTCCGTCTCTTAGAAATAATATTCTAAATCATCAAGCCTTATCATTCCTCACAAAACATTAAAAACAGTCGATCGTTACTCAGTTTTTTTAGCACGTACTTCAAACTGCCAAGATTTGGGTTTCCGAAGAATGGTTCGATTTGAAGAACCATATTACTGTTTTATGCACTCCGTTTCTTGGAAATAATATTCTAAATCATCAAGCCTTATCATTCCTCAGAAAAATTTCGAAAAACTTCGACCGTGACTCGCTGTTTTAGCACGTACTAAAAACTTCCCTGTTTGGGTTTCCGAAGAAGGGTTCGATTTAAAGTACTCTTTTACTGTTTTATGCACTCCGTTTCCCTGTTTGGGTTTCCGAAGAAGGGTTCGATTTAAAGTACTCTTTTACTGTTTTATGCACTCCGTTTCATAGAAATAATATTCTAAATCACCAAGCCTTATCATTCATCAAAAAAATTTCGAAAAACGTCGACTGTGACTCTGTTTTTTTAGCACGTACTAACAACTTCCCTGTTTGGGTTTCCGAAGAAAGGTTCGATCTGAAGAACTCTTTTACTGTTTTATGCACTCCGTTTCTTAGAAATAATATTATGAATCATCAAGCCTTATCATTCATCAAAAAAATTTGAAAAACGTCGACTGTGACTCCTTTTTTTTAGCATGTACTAACAACTTCCCTGTTTGGGTTTCCGAAGAAAGGTTCGATCTGAAGAACTCTTTTACTGTTTTATGCACTCCGTTTCTTAGAAATAATATTCTAAATCATCAAGCCTTATTATTCCTACCAAAAATTTTGAAAAACGTCGACTGTGACTCGGTTTTTTTAGCACGTACTAACAACTTCCCTGTTTGGGTTTCCGAAGAAGGGTTCGATTTGAAGAACTCTTTTACTGTTTTATGCACTCCGTTTCTTAGAAATAATATTCTAAATCATCAAGCCTTATCATTCCTACTATAAATTTTGAAAAACGTCGACTGTGACTCTGTTTTTTTAGCACGTACTAACAACTTCCCTGTTTGGGTTTCCGAAGAAGGGTTCGATTTGAAGAACTCTTTTAGGGTTCTATGCACTCTGTTTCTTAGAAATAATATTATAAATCATCAAGCCTTATCATTCCTACCAAAAATTTCGAAAAACGTCGACTGTGACTCGGTTTTTTTAGCACGTACTAACAACTTCCCTGCTACCAAAAATTTCGAAAAACGTCGACTGTGACTCGGTTTTTTTAGCACGTACTAACAACTTCCCTGATTGGGTTTCCGAAGAAGAGTTCGATTTGAAGAACTATTTTACTGTTTCATGCACTCCGTTTCTTAGAAATAATATTCTCAAATCATCAAGCCTTATCATTCCTACAATAAACTTTGTAAAACGTCGACTGTGACTCGGTTTTTTTAACACGTACTAACAACTTCCCTGTTTGGGTTTCCGAAGAAGGGTTCGATTTGAAGAACTCTTCTACTGTTTTATGCACTACGTTTCTTATAAATAATATTCTAAATCATCAAGCCTTATCGTTCATCAAAAAAATTTCGAAAAACGTCGATTGTGTCTCTGTTTTTTTAGCACGTACTAACAACTTCCCTGTTTGGGTTTCCGAAGAAGGGTTCGATTTGAAGAACTCTTTTACTGTTTTATGCACTCCGTTTCTTAGAAATAATATTCTAAATCATCAAGCCTTATCATTCCTACCAAAAATTTCGAAAAACGTCGACTGTGACTCGGTTTTTTTAGCACGTACTAACAACTTCCCTGTTTGGGTTTCCGAAGAAGGGTTCGATTTGAAGAACTCTTTTACTGTTTTATGCACTCCGTTTCTTAGAAATAATATTCTAAATCACCAAGCCTTATCATTCATCAAAAAAATTTTGAAAAACGTCGACTGTTACTTGGTTTTTTTAGCATGTACTAACAACTTCCCTGTTTGGGTTTCCGAATAAAGGTTCGATTTGAAGAACTCTTTTACTGTTTTATGCACTCCGTTAATTAGAAATAATATTCTAAATCATCAAGCCTTATCATTCCTACCAAAAATTTCGAAAAACGTCGACTGTGACTTGGTTTTTTTAGCACGTACTAACAACTTCCCTGTTTGGGTTTCCGAAGATGGGTTCGATTTGAAGAACTCTTTTACTGTTTTATGCACTCCGTTTCTTAGAAATAATAATCTAAATCATCAAGCCTTATCATTCCTACTATAAATTTTTAAAAACGTCGATTGTGACTCGGTTTTTTTAGCACGTACTAACAACTTCCCTGTTTGGGTTTCCGAAGAAGGGTTAGATTTGAAGAACTCTTCTACTGTTTTATGCACTACGTTTCTTAGAAATAATATTCTAAATCATCAAGCCTTATCGTTCATCAAAAAAATTTCGAAAAACGTCGACTGTGTCCCTGTTTTTTTAGCACGTACTAACAACTTCCCTGTTTGGGTTTCCGAAGAAAGGTTCGATCTGAAGAACTCTTTTACTGTTTTATGCACTCCGTTTATTAGAAATAATATTCTAAATCATCAATCCTTATCATTCCTACCAAAAATTTCGAAAAACGTCGACTGTGACTTGGTTTTTTTAGCACGTACTAACAACTTCCCTGTTTGGGTTTCCGAAGATGGGTTCGATTTGAAGAACTCTTTTACTGTTTTATGCACACAGCTTCTTAGAAATAATATTCTAAATCATCAAGCCTTATCATTCCTACTATAAATTTTGAAAAACGTCGACTGTGACTCTGTTTTTTTAGCAGGTACTAACAACTTCCCTGTTTGAGTTTCTGAAAAAGGGTTCGATCTGAAGAATTCTTTTACTATTTTATGCACTCCGTTAATTAGAAATAATATTCTAAATCATCAAGCCTTATCATTCCTACCAAAAATTTCGAAAAACGTCGACTGTGACTTGGTTTTTTTAGCACGTACTAACAACTTCCCTGTTTGGGTTTCCGAAGATGGGTTCGATTTGAAGAACTCTTTTACTGTTTTATGCACTCCGTTTCTTAGAAATAATATTCCAAATCATCAAGCCTTATCATTCCTACCAAAAATTTTGAAAAACGTCGACTATGACTCGGTTATTTTAGCACGTACTAACAACTTCCCTATTTGGGTTTCCGAAGAAGGGTTCGATTTGAAGAACTCTTTTACTGTTTTATGCACTCCGTTTCTTATAAATAATATTCTAAATCGTCGAGCTTTATCATTCCTCTCAAAACTTTCGGAAAACGTCGACCGTGACTCGGTTTTTTTAGCACGTACTAAAAACTTCCCTTTTTTGGTTTCCGAAGAAGGGTTCGAGTTAAAGAACTCTTGTACTGTTTTATGCACTCCATTTCTTAGAAATAATATTCTAAATCATCAAGCCTTATCATTCCTCTAAAAACTTTCGAAGAACGTCGACCGTGACTCGGTTTTTTTAGCACGTATTAAAAACTTCCCTGTTCGGTTTTCCGAAGAAGGGTTCGATTTGACGAACTCTTTTCCTGTTTTATGAACTCCGTTTCTTAGAAACAATATTCTAAATCATCAAGCCTTATCATTCCTCACAAAAATTTCGAAAAACGTCGACAGTGAATCGGTTTTTTAGCACGTACTAAAAACTTCCCTGTTTGGGTTTCCAAAGAAGGGTTCGATTTAAAATACTCTTTGACTTTTTTATGCACTCCGTTTCTTAGAAATAATATTCTAAATCATCAAGCTTTATCATTCCAAACAAAACTTTCGAAAAATGTGGACCGTGACTCGGTTTTTTTAGCACGTACTAAAAACTTCCCTGTTCGATTTTCCGAAGAAGGGTTCGATTTGACGAACTCTTTTACTGTTTTATGAACTCCGTTTCTTAGAAACAATATTCTAAATCATCAAGCCTTATCATTCCTCACAAAAATTTCGAAAAACGTCGACAGTGAATCGGTTTTTTAGCACGTACTAAAAACTTCCCTGTTTGGGTTTCCAAAGAAGGGTTCGATTTAAAATACTCTTTGACTGTTTTATGCACTCCGTTTCTTAGAAATAATATTCTAAATCATCAAGCTTTATCATTCCAAACAAAACTTTCGAAAAATGTGGACCGTGACTCGGTTTTTTTAAAATCATCAAGCTTTATCATTCCAAACAAAACTTTCGAAAAATGTGGACCGTGACTCGGTTTTTTTACCACGTACTAAAAACTTACCTGTTCGATTTTCCGACGAAGGGTTCGATTTGACGAACTCTTTTACTGTTTTATGCACTCCGTTTCTTAGAAATAATATTCTAAATCATCAAGCCTTATCATTCCAAACAAAACTTTCGAAAAATGTGGACCGTGACTCGGTTTTTTTAGCACGTACTAAAAACTTCCCTGTTCGGGTTTCCGAAGAAGGGTTCGATTTGACGAACTCTTTTACTGTTTTATGCACTCCGTTTCTTAGAAATAATATTCTAAATCATCAAGCCTTATCATTCCTCACAAAAATTTCGAAAAACGTCGACCGTGACTCGGTTTTTTAGCACGTACTAAAAACTTCCCTGTTTGGGTTTCCGAAGAAGGGTTCGATTTAAAGTACTCTTTGACTGTTTTATGCACTCCGTTTCTTAGAAATAATATTCTAAATCATCAAGCCTTATCATTCCAAACAAAACTTTCGAAAAATGTGGACCGTGACTCGGTTTTTTTAGCACGTACTAAAAACTTCCCTGTTCGGGTTTCCGAAGAAGGGTTCGATTTGACGAACTCTTTTACTGTTTTATGCACTCCGTTTCTTAGAAATAATATTCTAAATCATCAAGCCTTATCATTCCTCACAAAAATTTCGAAAAACGTCGACCGTGACTCGGTTTTTTAGCACGTACTAAAAACTTCCCTGTTTGGGTTTCCGAAGAAGGGTTCGATTTAAAGTACTCTTTGACTGTTTTATGCACTCTGTTTCTTAGAAATAATATTCTAAATCATCAAGCCTTATCATTCCAAACAAAACTTTCGAAAAATGTGGACCGTGACTCGGTTTTTTTAGCTAGTACTAAAAACTTCCCTGTTTGGGTTTCCGAAGAAGGGTTCGATTTAAAATACTCTTTGACTGTTTTATGCACTCCGTTTCTTAGAAATAATATTCTAAATCATCAAGCTTTATCATTCAAAACAAAACTTTCGAAAAATGTGGACCGTGACTCAGTTTTTTTAGCACGTACTAAAAACTTCCCTGTTCGATTTTCCGAAGAAGGGTTCGATTTGACGAACTCTTTTACTGTTTTATGCACTCCGTTTCTTAGAAATAATATTCTAAATCATCAAGCCTTATCATTCCAAACAAAACTTTCGAAAAATGTGGACCGTGACTCGGTTTTTTTAGCTAGTACTAAAAACTTCCCTGTTCGATTTTCCGAAGAAGGGTTCGATTTGACGAACTCTTTTACTGTTTTATGCACTCCGTTTCTTAGAAATAATATTCTAAATCATCAAGCCTTATCATTCCAAACAAAACTTTCGAAAAATGTCGACCGTGACTCGGTTTTTTTAGCACGTACTAACAACTTCCCTGTTTGGGTTTCCGAAGAAGGGTTCGATTTGACGAACTCTTTTACTGTTTTATGCACTCCGTTTCTTAGAAATAATATTCTAAATCATCAAGCCTTATCATTCCAAACAAAACTTTCGGAAAATGAAGACCGTGACTCTGTTTTTTTAGCACGTACTAAAAACTTCCCTGTTCGGTTTTCCGAAGAAGTGTTCGATTTGACGAACTCTTTTACTGTTTTATGCACTCCGTTTCTTAGAAATAATATTCTAAATCATCAAGCCTTATCATTCCTCACAAAACTTTCGAAAAATGTCGACCGTGACTCGGTTTTTTTAGCACGTACTAACAACTTCCCTGTTTGGGTTTCCGAAGAAGGGTTCGATTTGAAGAACTCTTTTACTGTTTTATGCACTCCGTTTCTTAGAAATAATATTCTAAATCATCAAGCCTTATCATTCCTACCAAAAATTTCGAAAAACGTCTGTGACTCTGTTTTTTTAGCAGGTACTACAACTTCCCTGTTTGGGTTTCTGAAAAAGGGTTCGATCTGAAGAATTCTTTTACTGTTTTATGCACTCCGTTTCTTAGAAATAATATTCCAAATCATCAAGCCTTATCATTCCTACCAAAAATTTTGAAAAACGTCGACTGTGACTCGGTTATTTTAGCACGTACTAACAACTTCCCTATTTGGGTTTCCGAAGAAGGGTTCGATCTGAAGAATTCTTTTACTGTTTTATGCACTCCGTTTCTTAGAAATAATATTCCAAATCATCAAGCCTTATCATTCCTACCAAAAATTTTGAAAAACGTCGACTGTGACTCGGTTATTTTAGCACGTACTAACAACTTCCCTATTTGGGTTTCCGAAGAAGGGTTCGATTTGAAGAACTCTTTTACTGTTTTATGCACTCCGTTTCTTAGAAATAATATTATGAATCATCAAGCCTTATCATTCATCAAAAAAATTCGAAAAACGTCGACTGTGACTCTGTTTTTTTAGCACGTACTAACATTTTCCCTGTTTGGGTTTCCAAGAAGGGTTCGATCTGAAGAACTCTTTTACTGTTTTATGCACTCCGTTTCTTATAAATAATATTCTAAATCGTCAAGCTTTATCATTCCTCTCAAAACTTTCGAAAAACATCGACCGTGACTCGGTTTTTTTAGCACGTACTAAAAACTTCCCTTTTTTGGTTTCCGAAGAAGGGTTCGAGTTAAAGAACTCTTGTACTGTTTTATGCACTTCATTTCTTAGAAATAATATTCTAAATCATCAAGCCTTATCATTCCTCTAAAAACTTTCGAAGAACGTCGACCGTAACTCGGTTTTTTTAGCACGTACTAAAAACTTCCCTGTTTGGGTTTCCGAAGAAGGGTTCGATTTGAAGAACTCTTTTACTGTTTTATGCGCTCCGTTTCTTAGAAATAATATTCTAAATCATCAAGCCTTATCATTCCTCACAAAACTTTCGAAAAACGTCGACCGTGACTCGGTTTTTTTTTAACGTACTAAAAACTTCTCTTTTAGGTTTTCCGAAGAAGGGTTCGATTTGATGAACTCTTTTACTATTTTATGCACTCCGTTTCTTAGAAATAATATTTTAAATCATCAAGCCTTATCATTCATCAAAAAAATTTTCAAAAACGTCGACTGTGACTCGGTTTTTTTAGCACGTACTAACAACTTCCCTGCTTGAGTTTCCGAAGAAGGGTTCGATCTGAAGAACTCTTTTACTTTTTTATGCACTCCGTTACGTAGAAATAATATTCTAAATCATCAAGCCTTATCAATCCTACCAAAAATTTCGAAAAACGTCGACTGTGACTCGGTTTTTTTAGCACGTACTAACAAGTTGAAGAACTCTTTTACGGTTTTATGCACTCCGTTTCTTAGAAATAATATTCTAAATCATCAAGCCTTATCATTCCTCATAAAACTTTCGAAAAACGTCGACCGTGACTCGGTTCTTTTTGCACGTATTAAAAACTTCACTCTTTGGGTTTTCGAAGAAGGGTTCGATTTAAAGTACTCTTTGACTGTTTTATGCACTCCGTTTCTCAGAAATAATATTCTAAATCATCAAGCCTTATCATTCCAAACAAAACTTTCGAAAAATGTGGACCGTGACTCGGTTTTTTTAGCACGTATTAAAAACTTCCCTGTTCGGTTTTCTGAAGAAAGGTTCGGACCGTGACTCGGTTTTTTTAGCACGTATTAAAAACTTCCCTGTTCGGTTTTCTGAAGAAAGGTTCGATTTGACGAACTCTTTTCCTGTTTTATGAACTCCGTTTCTTAGAAACAATATTCGAAATCATCAAGCCTTATCATTCCTCACAAAAATTTTGAAAAACGTCGACAGTGAATCGGTTTTTTAGCACGTACTAAAAACTTCCCTGTTTGGGTTTCCGAAGAAGGGTTCGATTGGAAGTACTCTTTGACTGTTTTATGCACTCCGTTTCTTAGAAATAATATTCTAAATCATCAAGCTTTATCATTCCAAACAAAACTTTCGACAAATGTGGACCGTGACTCGGTTTTTTTAGCACGTACTAAAATTTTCCCTGTTCGATTTTCCGAAGAAGGGTTCGATTTGACGAACTCTTTTACTGTTTTATGCACTCCGTTTCTTAGAAATAATATTCTAAATCATCAAGCCTTATCATTCCAAACAAAACTTTCGAAAAATGTGGACCGTGACTCGGTTTTTTTAGCACGTATTAAAAACTTCCCTGTTCGGTTTTCCGAAGAAGGGTTCGATTTGACGAACTCTTTTACTGTTTTATGCACTCCGTTTCTTAGAAATAATATTCTAAATCATCAAGCCTTATCATTCCTCACAAAAATTTCGAAAAACGTCGACCGTGACTCGGTTTTTTAGCACGTACTAAAAACTTCCCTGTTTGGGTTTCCGAAGAAGGGTTCGATTTAAAGTACTCTTTGACTGTTTTATGCACTCCGTTTCTTAGAAATAATATTCTAAATCATCAAGCCTTATCATTCCAAACAAAACTTTCGAAAAATGTGGACCGTGACTCGGTTTTTTTAGCACGTATTAAAAACTTCCCTGTTCGGTTTTCCGAATAAGGGTTCGATTTGACGAACTCTTTTACTGTTTTATGCACTCCGTTTCTTAGAAATAATATTCTAAATCATCAAGCCTTATCATTTCTCACAAAACTTTCGAAAAATGTCGACCATGACTCGGTTTTTTTAGCACGTACTAACAACTTCCCTGTTTGGGTTTCCGAAGAAGGGTTCGATCTAAAGAACTCTTTTACTTTTTTATGCACTCCGTTACTTAGAAATAATATTCTAAATCATCAAGCGTTATCATTCCTACAAAAAATTTCGAAAAACGTCGACTGTGACTCGGTTCTTTTAGCACGTATTAAAAACTTCACTCTTTGGGTTTCCGAAGAAGGGTTCGATTTGAAGAACTCTTTTACTTTTTTATGCACTCCGTATCTTAGAAATAATATTCTAAATCATCAAGCCTTATCATTCCTCAAAAAACTTTCGAAAAATGTCGACCGTGACTCAGTATTTTTAGCCCGTACTAAAATCTTCCCTCTCTGGGTTTCCGAAGAAGGGTTCGATTGGAAGAACTCTTTTACTGTTTGATGCACTCCGTTTCTTAGAAATAATATTCTAAATCATCAAGCCTTATCATTCCTACCAAAAATTTCGAAAAACGTCGACTGTGACTCGGTTTTTTTAGCACGTACTAACAACTTCCCTGTTTGGTTTTCCGAAGAAGGGTTCGAGTTGAAGAACTCTTTACGGTTTTATGCACTCCGTTTCTTAGAAATAATATTCTAAATCATCAAGACTTATCATTCCTCAAAAAATTTTCGACAATGTCGACCGTGACTCGGTTTTTTTAGCACATACTAAAAACTTCCCTCTTTGGGTTTCCGAAGAAGGGTTCGATTTGACGAACTCTTTTACGGTTTTATGCACTCCGTTTCTTAGAAATAATATTCTAAATCATCAAGCCTTATCATTCTACACAAAACTTTTGAAAAACGTCGATTGTGACTCGGTTTTTTTAGCACGTACTAACAACTTCCCTGTTTGGTTTTCTGCAGAAGGGTTCGAGTTGAAGAACTCTTTTACGGTTTTATGCACTCTGTTTCTTAGAAATAATTCTAAATCATCAAGACTTATCATTCCTCAAAAAAATTTCGAAAATGTCGACCGTGACTCGGTTTTTTTAGCACATACCAAAAACTTCCCTCTTTGTGTTTCCGAAAAAGGGTTCGATTTGAACAACTCTTTTACGGTTTTATGCACTCCGTTTCTTAGAAATAATATTCTAAATCATCAAGCCTTATCATTCTACACAAAACTTTTGAAAAACGTTGACTGTGACTCGGTTTTTTAGCACGTACTAACAACTTCCCTGTTTGGGTTTCCGAAGAAAGGTTCGATCTGAAGAACTCTTTTACTATTTTCTGCACTCCGTTTATTAGAAATAATATTCTAAATCATCAAGCCTTATCATTCCTACCAAAAATTTCGAAAAACGTCGACTGTGACTCGGTTTTTTTAGCACGTACTTCAACTTCCTTGTTTGGGTTTCCGAAGAAGGGTTCGAGTTAAAGAACTCTTTTACTGTTTTATGCACTCCGTTTCTTAGAATTAATATTCTAAATCATCAAGCCTTATCATTCCTCACAAAAATTTCGAAAAACGTCGACCGTGACTCGCTTTTTTAGCACGTACTAAAAACATCCCACTTTGGGTTTCCGAAGAAGGGTTCGATTTGAAGAACTCTTTTACTGTTTGATGCACTCCGTTTCTTAGAAATAATATTCTAAATCATCAAGCCTTATCATTCCTCACAAAAATTTCGAAAAACGTCGACCGTGACTCGCTTTTTTAGCACGTACTAAAAACATCCCACTTTGGGTTTCNTCGACTGTGACTCGGTTTTTTTAGCACGTACTTCAACTTCCTTGTTTGGGTTTCCGAAGAAGGGTTCGAGTTAAAGAACTCTTTTACTGTTTTATGCACTCCGTTTCTTAGAATTAATATTCTAAATCATCAAGCCTTATCATTCCTCACAAAAATTTCGAAAAACGTCGACCGTGACTCGCTTTTTTAGCACGTACTAAAAACATCCCACTTTGGGTTTCCGAAGAAGGGTTCGATTTGATGACTCGCTTTTTTAGCACGTACTAAAAACATCCCACTTTGGGTTTCCGAAGAAGGGTTCGATTTGAAGACTCGCTTTTTTAGCACGTACTAAAAACATCCCACTTTGGGTTTCCGAAGAAGGGTTCGATTTGAAGAACTCTTTTACTGTTTCGTACTAAAAACATCCCACTTTGGGTTTCCGAAGAAGGGTTCGATTTGAAGAACTCTTTTACTGTTTTCTGCACTCCGTTTATTAGAAATAATATTCTAAATCATCAAGCCTTATCATTCCTACCAAAAATTTCGAAAAACGTCGACTGTGACACGGTTTTTTTAGCACGTACTTCAACTTCCTTGTTTGGGTTTCCGAAGAAGGGTTCGAGTTAAAGAACTCTTTTACTGTTTTATGCACTCGTTACTTAGAAATAATATTCTAAATCATCAAGCCTTATCAATCCTACCAAAAATTTCGAAAAACGTCGACTGTGACTCGGTTTTTTTAGCACGTACTTGAACTTCCTTGTTTGGGTTTCCGAAGAAGGGTTCGAGTTAAAGAACTCTTTTACTGTTTTATGCACTCCGTTTCTTAGAAACAATATTCTAAATCATCAAGCCTTATCATTCCTCACAAAAATTTTGAAAAACGTCGACCGTGACTCGCTTTTTTAGCACGTACTAAAAACATCCCACTTTGGGTTTCCGAAGAAGGGTTCGATTTGAAGAACTCTTTTACTGTTTTATGCACTCCGTTTTTAGAGAAATAATATTCTAAATCATCAAGCCTTGAAGAACTCTTTTACTGTTTTATGCACTCCGTTTTTAGAGAAATAATATTCTAAATCATCAAGCCTTATCATTCCTCACAAAACTTTCGAAAAATGTCGACCGTGACTCGATTTTTTTAGCACACACTAAAAACATCCCTCTTTGGGTTTCCGAAAAAGGGTTCGATTTGAACAACTCTTTTACGATTTTATGCACTCCGTTTCTTAGAAATAATATTCTAAATCATCAAGCCTTATCATTCTACACAAAACTTTTGAAAAACATTGACCGTGACTCAGTTTTTTTAGCACGTACTAAAAACTTCACTCTTTGGGTTTCCGAAGAAGGGTTCGATTTGAAGAACTCTTTTACTTTTTTATGCCCTCCGTATCTTAGAAATAATATTCTAAATCATCAAGCCTTATCATTCCTCAAAAAACTTTCGAAAAATGTCGACCGTGACTCAGTATTTTTAGCCCGTACTAAAAACTTCCCTCTTTGGGTTTCCGAAGAAGGGTTCGATTGGAAGAACTCTTTTACTGTTTGATGCACTCCGTTTCTTAGAAATAATATTCTAAATCATCAAGCCTTATCATTCCTACCAAAAATTTCGGAAAACGTCGACTGTGACTCGGTTTTTTTAGCACGTACTAACAACTTCCCTGTTTGGGTTTCCGAAGAAGGGTTCGAGTTGAAGAACTCTTTTACGGTTTTATGCACTCCGTTTCTTAGAAATAATATTCTAAATCATCAAGACTTATCATTCCTCAAAAAATTTTCGAAAATGTCGACCGTGACTCGGTTTTTTTAGCACATACTAAAAACTTCCCTCTTTGGGTTTCCGAAAAAGGGTTCGATTTGAACAACTCTTTTACGGTTTTATGCACTCCGTTTCTTAGAAATAATATTCTAAATCGTCAAACCTTATCATTCTACACAAAACTTTTGAAAAACTCCGTTTCTTAGAAATAATATTCTAAATCGTCAAACCTTATCATTCTACACAAAACTTTTGAAAAACGTTATCTGTGACTCGAGTTTTTTTAGCACGTACTAACAACTTCCCTGTTTGGGTTTCCGAAGAAAGGTTCGATCTGAAGAACTCTTTTACTGTTTTCTGCACTCCGTTTATTAGAAATAATATTCTAAATCATCAAGCCTTATCATTCCTACCAAAAATTTCGAAAAACGTCGACTGTGACTCGGTTTTTTTGGCACGTACTAACAACTTCCCTGTTTGGGTTTCCGAAAAAGGGTTCGATTTGAAGAACTCTTTTACTGTTTTATGCACTCCGTTTCTTAGAAATAATATTCTAAATCATCAAGCCTTATCATTCCTCACAACACTTTCAAAAAACGTCGACCGTGACTCGGTTTTTTTAGCACATACCAAAAACTTCCCTCTTTGTGTTTCCGAAAAAGGGTTCGATTTGAACAACTCTTTTACGGTTTTATGCACTCCGTTTCTTAGAAATAATATTCTAAATCATCAAGCCTTATCATTCTACACAAAACTTCTGAAAAACGTGGACTGTGACACGGTTTTTGTAGCACGTACTAACAACTTCCCTGTTTGGGTTTCTGAAGAAGGGTTCGATTTGAAGAACTCTTTTACTGTTTTATGCACTCGTTACTTAGAAATAATATTCTAAATCATCAAGCCTTATCAATCCTACCAAAAATTTCGAAAAACGTCGACTGTGACTCGGTTTTTTTAGCACGTACTTGAACTTCCTTGTTTGGGTTTCCGAAGAAGGGTTCGAGTTAAAGAACTCTTTTACTGTTTTATGCACTCCATTTCTTAGAAACAATATTCTAAATCATCAAGCCTTATCATTCCTCACAAAAATTTCGAAAAACGTCGACCGTGACTCGCTTTTTTAGCACGTACTAAAAACATCCCACTTTGGGTTTCCGAAGAAGGGTTCGATTTGAAGAACTCTTTTACTGTTTTATGCACTCCGTTTTTAGAGAAATAATATTCTAAATCATCAAGCCATATCATTCCTCACAACACTTTCGAAAAATGTCGACCGTGACTCGATTTTTTTAGCACATACTAAAAACATCCCTCTTTGGGTTTCCGAAAAAGGGTTCGATTTGAACAACTCTTTTACGGTTTTATGCACTCCGTTTCTTAGAAATAATATTCTAAATCATCAAGCCTTATCATTCTACACAAAACTTTTGAAAAACGTTGACCGTGACTCAGTTTTTTTAGCACGTACTAAAAACTTCCCTGTTTGGGTTTCCGAAGAAGGGTTCTATTTGAAGAACTCTTTTACATTTTTATGCACTCCGTATCTTAGAAATAATATTCTAAATCATCAAGCCTTATCATTCCTCACAAAACATTCGAAAAACGTCGACCGTGACTCATTTTTTTAGAACGTACTAAAAACTTCTCTGTTTGGCAAAACATTCGAAAAACGTCGACCGTGACTCATTTTTTTAGAACGTACTAAAAACTTCTCTGTTTGGGTTTCAAAAGAAGGGTTCGATTTGAAGAACTCTTTTACTGTTTTATGCACTCCGTTTCTTAGAAATAATATTCCAAATCATCAAGCCTTATCATTCTTCACAAAACTTTCGAAAAACGTCGACCGTGACTCGGTTTTTTTAGCACGTACTAAAAACTTCCCTGGTTGGGTTTATGAAGAAGGATTCGATTCGAAGCACTCTTTTATGGTTTTATGCACTTCGTTTCATAGAAATAATTATCTAAATCATCAAGCCTATTCATTCCTCACAAAACTTTCGAAAAACGACGATCGTGACTCAGTTTTTTTAGCACGTACTAACAACTTCCCTGTTTGGGTTTCCAAAGAAGGGTTCGATTTGAAGAACTCTTTTACTGTTTTAGGCACTCCGTATCTTAGAAATAATATTCTAAATCATCAAGCCTTATCATTCCTCTCAAAACTTTCGAAAAACGTCGACCGTGACTCGGTTTTTTTAGCACGTACTAAAAACTTCCCTGTTTGGGTTTCAGAAGAAGGGTACGTTTTGAAGAACTCTTTTACTGTTTTTTGCACTCCGTTTCTTAGAAATAATATTGTAAATCATCAAGCCTTATCATTCCTCACATAAATTTCGAAAAACGTCGACTGTGACTCGGTTTTTTTAGCACGTACTAACAACTTCCCGGTTTGGGTTTCCGAAGAAGGGTTCGATTTGAAGAACTTTGTTACTGTTTTATGCACTCCGTTTCTTAGAAATAATATTCTAAATCATCAAGCCTTATCATTCCTACTAAAAATTTTGAAAAACGTCGACTGTGACTCGATTTTTTTAAAACGTACTAAAAACTTCCCTGTTTGGGTTTCCGAAGAAGGGTTCGATTTGAAGAACTCTTTTACTGTTTTATGCACTCCGTTTCTTAGAAATAATATTCTAAATCATCAAGCCTTATCATTCCTCACAAAACTTTGGAAAAACGACGACCGTGACTCGGTTTTTTTAGCACGTACTAAAAACTTCCGTGTTTGGGTTTCGGAAGAAGGGTTCGTTTTGAAGAACTCTTTTACTGTTTTATGCACTCTTTTTCTTAGAAATAATATTCTAAATCGTAAGGCCTTATCATTCCTAAAAAAAATTTCGAAAAACGTCGACTGTGACTCGGTTTTTTTAGCACGTACTAAAAACTTCCGTGTTTGGGTTTTCGAAGAACGGTTCGATTTGAAGAACTCTTTTACTGTTTTATGCTCTCGTTACTTATAAATAATATTCTAAATCATCAAGCCTTATCAATCCTACTAAAAATTTCGAAAAACGTCGACTGTGACTCGGTTTTTTTAGCACGTACTTCAACTTCCTTGTTTGGGTTTTCGAAGAAGGGTTCGAGTTAAAGAACTCTTTTATTGTTTTATGCACTCCGTTTCTTAGAAACAATATTCTAAATCATCAAGCCTTATCATTCCTCACAAAAATTTCGACAAACGTCGACCGTGACTCGGATTTTTTAGCACGTACTAAAAACATCCCTTTTTGGGTTTCCGAAGAAGGGTTCGATTTGAATAACTCTTTTACTATTTTATGCACTCCGTTTCTTAGAAATAATATTCTATATCATCAAGCCTTATTATTCCTCACAATAATTTCGAAAAACGTCGACCGTGACTCGGTTTTTTTAGCACGTACTAAAAACTTCCTTGTTCGGATTTCCGAAGAAGGGTTCGATTTGAAGAACTCTTTACTGTTTTATGCACTCCGTCTCTTAGAAATAATATTCTAAATCATCAAGCCTTATCATTCCTCACAAAACATTCAAAAAACGTCGATCGTTACTCAGTTTTTTTAGCACGTACTTCAAACTGCCAAGATTTGGGTTTCCGAAGAATGGTTCGATTTGAAGAACCATATTACTGTTTTATGCACTCCGTTTCTTAGAAATAATATTCTAAATCATCAAGCCTTATCATTCCTCAGAAAAATTTCGAAAAACTTCGACCGTGACTCGCTGTTTTAGCACGTACTAAAAACTTCCCTGTTTGGGTTTCCGAAGAAGGGTTCGATTTAAAGTACTCTTTTACTGTTTTATGCACTCCGTTTCTTAGGAATAATATTCTAAATCATCAATCCTTCTCATTCCTCACAAAACATTCGAAAAACGTCGACCGTGAGTCGGTTTTTTTAGCACGTACTAAAAACTTCCTTCTTCGGGTTTCCGAAGAAGGGTTCGATTTGAAGAACTCTTTTACTGTTTTATGCACTCCGTTTCTTAGAAATAATATTCTAAATCATCAAGCCTTATCATTCCGCAGCAAAATTTTGAAAAACGTCAACCGTGACTCGATTTTTTTAGCCCGTACTAAAAACTTCCTTGTATGGGTTTCCGAAGAAGGGTGCGATTTGAAGAACTCTTTTACTATTTTAAGCACTCCGTTTCTTAGAAATAATATTCTAAATCATCAAGCCTTATCATTCCGCAGCAAAATTTTGAAAAACGTCGACCGTGACTCGGCTTTTTTAGCACGTACTAAAAATTTCCTTGTATGGGTTTCCGAAGAAGAGTGCGATTTGACGAACTCTTTTACTGTTTTATGCACTCCGTTTCTTAGAAATAATATTCTAAATCATCAAGCCTTATCATTCCTTACAAAACTTTCGAAAAACGTCGACCGTGACTCGGTTTTTTTAGCACGTACTAAAAACTTGGGTTTCCGAAGAAGGGTTCGATTTGACGAACTCTTTTACTGTTTTATGCACTCCGTTTCTTAGAAATAATATTCTAAATCATCAAGAGTTATCATTCCTTACAAAACTTTCGAAAAACGTCGACCGTGACTCGGTTTTTTTAGCACGTACTAAAAACTTCCATGTTGGGGTTCCCGAAGAAGGGTTCGATTTGACGAACTCTTTTACTGTTTTATGCACTCCGTTTCTTAGAAATAATATTCTAAATCATCAAGCCTTATCATTCCTCAAAAAACTTTCGAAAAATGTCGACCGTGACTCGGTTTTTTTAGCACGTACTAACAACTTCCCAGTTTGGGTTTCCGAAGAAGGGTTCGATTTGACGAACTCTTTTACTGTTTTATGCACTCCGTTTCTTAGAAATAATATTCTAAATCATCAAGCCTTATCATTCCTCACAAAAATTTCGAAAAACGTCGACCGTGACTCGGTTTTTTTAGCACGTACTAAAAATTTCCCTGTTCAGGTTTCCGAAGAAGGGTTCGATTTGACGAACTCTTTTACTGTTTTATGCACTCCGTTTCTTAGAAATAATATTCTAAATCATCAAGCCTTATCATTCCTTACAAAACTTTCGAAAAACGTCGACCGTGACTCGGTTTTTTTAGCACGTACTAAAAACTTCCATGTTTGGGTTCCTGAAGAAGGGTTCGATTTGACGAACTCTTTTACTGTTTTATGCACTCCGTTTCTTAGAAATAATATTCTAAATCATCAAGCCTTATCATTCCTCACAAAACTTTCGAAAAATGTCGACCATGACTCGGTTTTTTTAGCACGTACTAACAACTTCCCAGTTTAGGTTTCCGAAGAAGGGTTCGATTTGACAAACTCTTTTACTGTTTTATGCACTCCGTTTCTTAGAAATTATATTCTAAATCATCAAGCCTTCTCATTCCTCAGCAAAATTTCAAAAAACGTCGACCGTGACTCAGTTTTTTTAGCACGTTCTAAAAACTTTCCTTTTTGGGTTTCCGAAGAAGAGTTCGATTTGAATAACTCTTTTACTGTTTTATGCACTCTGTTTCTTAGAAATAATATTCTAAATCATCAAGCCTTATCATTCCTCAGAAAAAGTTCGATAAACGTCGACCGTGACTCATTAGAAATAATATTCTAAATCATCAAGCCTTATCATTCCTCAGAAAAGTTTCAAAAAACGTCGATCGTGACTCGTTTTTCTAGCACGTACTTCAAATTTATGAGATTTGGGTTTTCGAAGAAGGGTTCGATTTAAAGAACCCTTTTACTGTTTTATGCACACCTTTTCTTAGAAATAATATTCTAAATCATCAAGCCTTATCATTCCTCACAAAACTTTGGAAAAATGTGTACCGTGACTCGGTTTTTTTAGCACGTATTCAAACCTTCCCTGTTTGGGTTTCCGAAGATGGGTTCGATTTGAAGAACTCTTTTACTGTTTTATGTACTCCGTCTCTTAGAAATAATATTCTAACTCATCAAGCCTTATCATTCCTCAGAAAAGTTTCAAAAAACGTCGATCGTGACTCGGTTTTTCTAGCACGTACTTCAAATTTCCGAGATTTGGGTTTTCGAAGAAGGGTTCGATTTAAAGAACCCTTTTACTGTTTTATACACACCTTTTCTTAGAAATAATATTCTAACTCATCAAGCCTTATCATTCCTCAGAAAAGTTTCAAAAAACGTCGATCGTGACTCGTTTTTCTAGCACGTACTTCAAATTTCCGAGATTTGGGTTTTCGAAGAAGGGTTCGATTTAAAGAACCCTTTTACTGTTTTATACACACCTTTTCTTAGAAATAATATTCTAACTCATCAAGCCTTATCATTCCTCAGAAAAGTTTCAAAAAACGTCGATCGTGACTCGTTTTTCTAGCACGTACTTCAAATTTCCGAGATTTGGGTTTTCGAAGAAGGGTTCGATTTAAAGAACCCTTTTACTGTTTTATACACACCTTTTCTTAGAAATAATATTCTAACTCATCAAGCCTTATCATTCCTCAGAAAAGTTTCAAAAAACGTCGATCGTGACTCGTTTTTCTAGCACGTACTTCAAATTTCCGAGATTTGGGTTTTCGAAGAAGGGTTCGATTTAAAGAACCCTTTTACTGTTTTATACACACCTTTTCTTAGAAATAATATTCTAACTCATCAAGCCTTATCATTCCTCAGAAAAGTTTCAAAAAACGTCGATCGTGACTCGTTTTTCTAGCACGTACTTCAAATTTCCGAGATTTGGGTTTTCGAAGAAGGGTTCGATTTAAAGAACCCTTTTACTGTTTTATACACACCTTTTCTTAGAAATAATATTCTAACTCATCAAGCCTTATCATTCCTCAGAAAAGTTTCAAAAAACGTCGATCGTGACTCGTTTTTCTAGCACGTACTTCAAATTTCCGAGATTTGGGTTTTCGAAGAAGGGTTCGATTTAAAGAACCCTTTTACTGTTTTATACACACCTTTTCTTAGAAATAATATTCTAACTCATCAAGCCTTATCATTCCTCAGAAAAGTTTCAAAAAACGTCGATCGTGACTCGTTTTTCTAGCACGTACTTCAAATTTCCGAGATTTGGGTTTTCGAAGAAGGGTTCGATTTAAAGAACCCTTTTACTGTTTTATACACACCTTTTCTTAGAAATAATATTCTAACTCATCAAGCCTTATCATTCCTCAGAAAAGTTTCAAAAAACGTCGATCGTGACTCGTTTTTCTAGCACGTACTTCAAATTTCCGAGATTTGGGTTTTCGAAGAAGGGTTCGATTTAAAGAACCCTTTTACTGTTTTATACACACCTTTTCTTAGAAATAATATTCTAACTCATCAAGCCTTATCATTCCTCAGAAAAGTTTCAAAAAACGTCGATCGTGACTCGTTTTTCTAGCACGTACTTCAAATTTCCGAGATTTGGGTTTTCGAAGAAGGGTTCGATTTAAAGAACCCTTTTACTGTTTTATACACACCTTTTCTTAGAAATAATATTCTAACTCATCAAGCCTTATCATTCCTCAGAAAAGTTTCAAAAAACGTCGATCGTGACTCGTTTTTCTAGCACGTACTTCAAATTTCCGAGATTTGGGTTTTCGAAGAAGGGTTCGATTTAAAGAACCCTTTTACTGTTTTATACACACCTTTTCTTAGAAATAATATTCTAACTCATCAAGCCTTATCATTCCTCAGAAAAGTTTCAAAAAACGTCGATCGTGACTCGTTTTTCTAGCACGTACTTCAAATTTCCGAGATTTGGGTTTTCGAAGAAGGGTTCGATTTAAAGAACCCTTTTACTGTTTTATACACACCTTTTCTTAGAAATAATATTCTAACTCATCAAGCCTTATCATTCCTCAGAAAAGTTTCAAAAAACGTCGATCGTGACTCGTTTTTCTAGCACGTACTTCAAATTTCCGAGATTTGGGTTTTCGAAGAAGGGTTCGATTTAAAGAACCCTTTTACTGTTTTATACACACCTTTTCTTAGAAATAATATTCTAACTCATCAAGCCTTATCATTCCTCAGAAAAGTTTCAAAAAACGTCGATCGTGACTCGTTTTTCTAGCACGTACTTCAAATTTCCGAGATTTGGGTTTTCGAAGAAGGGTTCGATTTAAAGAACCCTTTTACTGTTTTATACACACCTTTTCTTAGAAATAATATTCTAACTCATCAAGCCTTATCATTCCTCAGAAAAGTTTCAAAAAACGTCGATCGTGACTCGTTTTTCTAGCACGTACTTCAAATTTCCGAGATTTGGGTTTTCGAAGAAGGGTTCGATTTAAAGAACCCTTTTACTGTTTTATACACACCTTTTCTTAGAAATAATATTCTAACTCATCAAGCCTTATCATTCCTCAGAAAAGTTTCAAAAAACGTCGATCGTGACTCGTTTTTCTAGCACGTACTTCAAATTTCCGAGATTTGGGTTTTCGAAGAAGGGTTCGATTTAAAGAACCCTTTTACTGTTTTATACACACCTTTTCTTAGAAATAATATTCTAAATCATCAAGCCTTATCATTCCTCAGAAAAGTTTCAAAAAACGTCGATCGTGACTCGTTTTTCTAGCACGTACTTCAAATTTCCGAGATTTGGGTTTTCGAAGAAGGGTTCGATTTAAAGAACCCTTTTACTGTTTTATACACACCTTTTCTTAGAAATAATATTCTAAATCATCAAGCCTTATCATTCCTCAGAAAAGTTTCAAAAAACGTCGATCGTGACTCGTTTTTCTAGCACGTACTTCAAATTTCCGAGATTTGGGTTTTCGAAGAAGGGTTCGATTTAAAGAACCCTTTTACTGTTTTATGCACACCTTTTCTTAGAAATAATATTCTAAATCATCAAGCCTTATCATTCCAAACAAAACTTTCGGAAAATGAGGACCGTGACTCTGTTTTTTTAGCACGTACTAAAAACTTCCGTGTTTGGGTTTCCGAAGAAGGGTTCGATTTGAAGAACTCTTTTACTGTTTTATGCACTCCGTCTCTTAGAAATAATATTCTAAATCATCAAGCCTTATCATTCCTCAGAAAAGTTTCAAAAAACGTCGATCGTGACTCGTTTTTCTAGCACGTACTTCAAATTTCCGAGATTTGGGTTTTCGAAGAAGGGTTCGATTTAAAGAACCCTTTTACTGTTTTATGCACACCTTTTCTTAGAAATAATATTCTAGATCATCAAGCCTTATCATTCCTCAGAAAAGTTTCAAAAAACGTCGATCGTGACTCGTTTTTCTAGCACGTACTTCAAATTTCCGAGATTTGGGTTTTCGAAGAAGGGTTCGATTTAAAGAGCCCTTTTACTGTTTTATGCACTCCGTTTCTTAGAAATAATATTCTAAATCATCAAGCCTTATCATTCCTCACAAAAATTTCGAAAAACGTCGACCGTGACTCGGTTTTATTAGCACGTACTAAAAACTTCCCTGTTTGGGTTTCGGAAGAAGGGTTCGATTTTAAGAACTCTTTTACTGTTTTATGCACTCCGTCTCTTAGAAATAATATTCTAAATCATCAAGCCTTATCATTCCTCAGAAAAGTTTCAAAAAACGTCGATCGTGACTCGTTTTTCTAGCACGTACTTCAAATTTCCGAGATTTGGGTTTTCGAAGAAGGGTTCGATTTAAAGAACCCTTTTACTGTTTTATGCACACCTTTTCTTAGAAATAATATTCTAAATCATCAAGCCTTATCATTCCTCACAAAACTTTGGAAAAACGACGACCGTGACTCGGTTTTTTTAGCACGTACTAAAAACTTCCGTGTTTGGGTTTCCGAAGAAGGGTTCGATTTGAAGAATTTTTTTACTGTTTTATGCACTCCGTTTCTTAGAAATAATATTCTAAATCATCAAGCCTTATCATTCCTCACAAAAATTTCGAAAAACGTCGACCGTGACTCGGCTTTTTTAGCACGTACTAAAACCTTCCCTGTTTGGGTTTCGGAAGAAGGGGTCGATTTGAAGAACTCTTTTACTGTTTTATGCACTCCGTCTCTTAGAAATAATATTCTAAATCATTAAGCCTTATCATTCCTCAGAAAAGTTTCGAAAAACGTCGACCGTGACTCGGGTTTTTTAGCACAAACTTCAAACGTCCCAGATTTGGGTTTCCGAAGAAGGGTTCGATTTGACGAACTCTTTTACTGTTTTATGCACTCCGTTTCTTAGAAATAATATTCTAAATCATCAAGCCTTATCATTCCTCACAAAAATTTCGAAAAACGTCGACCGTGACTCGGTTTTATTAGCACGTACTAAAAACTTCACTGTTTGGGTTTCGGAAGAAGGGTTCGATTTGAAGAACTCTTTTACTGTTTTATGCACTCCGTCTCTTAGAAATAATATTCTAAATCATCAAGCCTTATCATTCCTCAGAAAAGTTTCAAAAAACGTCGATCGTGACTCGTTTTTCTATCACGTACTTCAAATTTCCGAGATTTGGGTTTTAGAAGAAGGGTTCGATTTAAACAACCCTTTTACTGTTTTATGCACACCTTTTCATAGAAATAATATTCTAAATCATCAAGCCTTATCATTCCTCACAAAACTTTGGAAAAACGACGACCGTGACTCGGTTTTTTTAGCACGTACTAAAAACTTCCGTGTTTGGGTTTCCGAAGAAGGGTTCGATTTGAAGAACTCTTTTACTGTTTTATGCACTCCGTTTCTTAGAAATAATATTCTAAATCATCAAGCCTTATCATTCCTCACAAAAATTTCGAAAAACGTCGACCGTGACTCGGCTTTTTTAGCACGTACTAAAAATTTCCTTGTATGGGTTTCCGAAGAAGAGTGCGATTTGACGAACTCTTTTACTGTTTTATGCACTCCGTTTCTTAGAAATAATATTCTAAATCATCAAGCCTTATCATTCCTTACAAAACTTTCGAAAAACGTCGAACGTGACTCGGTTTTTTTAGCACGTACTAAAAACTTGAGTTTCCGAAGAAGGGTTCGATTTGACGAACTCTTTTACTGTTTTATGCACTCCGTTTCTTAGAAATAATATTCTAAATCATCAAGCCTTATCATTCCTTACAAAACTTTCGAAAAACGTCGACCGTGACTCGGTTTTTTTAGCACGTACTAAAAACTTCCCTGTTTGGGTTTCGGAAGAAGGGTTCGATTTGAAGAACTCTTTTACTATTTTATGCACTCCGTCTCTTAGAAATAATATTCTAAATCATCAAGCCTTATCATTCCTTACAAAACTTTCGAAAAACGTCGACCGTGACTCGGTTTTTTTAGCACGTACTAAAAACTTCCGTGTTTGGGTTTCCGAAGAAGGGTTCGATTTAAAGAACCCTTTTACTGTTTTATGCACACCTTTTCTTAGAAATAATATTCTAAATCATCAAGCCTTATCATTCCAAACAAAACTTTCGGAAAATGAGGACCGTGACTCTGTTTTTTTAGCACATACTAAAAACTTCCGTGTTTGGGTTTCCGAAGAAGGGTTCGATTTGAAGAACTCTTTTACTGTTTTATGCACTCCGTATCTTAGAAATAATATTCTAAATCATCAAGCCTTATCATTCCTCAGAAAA
>NW_019272194.1:0-4261 GCF_002738345.1 Cucurbita maxima
TTCACCGTAATTAATAAATTCATGTGCTTAATACATTCCCTAGAAAAATAAACTTGTTTGTATCAAGATATATTACAATGAATATGGAGAAAAGAAATCCCAAAAATAAGTAGAAAATTGGGAATTTTACTCAACCACGCAATATCAAAGCTTACTATATGGCTCACATGCAATTCTACCACAAGAATGACATGAAACTTATAAATGGCATAGACCATGCTCAGATTTTGAAGGGAAACTTCTGAACTTGAGAGATCAATTTCATTCATCACAAATCTGATTTTTACATAATAATTTGTGGGTATTTATAGTCTCCCCACAAAAGAAGTTAGTGGCCGGGATTTAATCTCGATCCCCTTGAATCTCCACAAAAGATGAAGTCAATTTGATAATTCTACCATTACAAACTTTATGAAATTAAAAATAAATAAAGTTTTCTAACAACTCATGTAATGATGCTTGCAACTTCATCTGATCCTTCAATCGTGTAAATATTCACTTCTCAAGCTCCGAATGGTCTTTCCTCAATCTAATAAGCTTGTAACACATGAAATAATAGTTGAACCGAGCCTATCCAATTTTGTAGATGAAAAATGAATGCTTGTTGAATCTTCTTAGCCTTGGATCGTGTAATAGATCTAGTTGGAACATTTGGAACATTGTGGTCCTTATCAACTTCCTCCTTTTCAAAAGGATTCGTCCTCGAATCAGAAAATCATCACCTACATCAATAGGACTCGAGTCAGCAACATTGAAAGTAGGATGTGCTGAAATTCTCATGGAAGATCATTTTATATGCATTGTTATTAATTCTTTAAAGGACTTGATAAGGGTCATCCCCTCTTGGATGTAACTTTGTCTTCCTTTGAGATGAGAATCACTCCTTCCGAAAATGTATCCAAACCCACTTACTAGGTTGAAAAATGATTTCATTCCGTCCTTTGTTAATTCTTGAAGCAACATTGAAATTTTGTTTCTCAATTGTCTCATTCCCCTCTTTATGCAATGTTTTGATCTCATTTCCTTTACTTGTGGCTGCTTTACTCACAAAAATATTAGATGATAGAAAGCAAATCAAGACACGTAAGTGGATTAAATCCATAAACAACTTCAAAAAGAGAACAATGAGTGGCATACATTCGTCTCAAGACTTAATATTCTTACAAATAATAGCCCTAAGCAATGCTTCAAATGTTTTATTAACCAGCTCATTAATCTAAAGATGACATGCAGTTGAAAACAATAATTTGTTACCCAATTTATGACTTAATATTCTTATAAATAATAGCTCTAACCAATAACCACCTCAGATGACATGCAGTTGAAAACAATAATTTAGTACCCAATTTATCTACCATACTTTCCAAAAGTGACTTAAAAATTTAACATCCCTATCTTTTTTTTGTTTGCAGCAAACATTGGCAACAATGACTACAAAATTTATAAACATCGTGATTCATGGCAAAAGTCATATGGATAATATTTTCTCCCATATCTTGGTTTCGCTAACTAAAGTTTTCCAATAACTCCCAAACTTCATTACCTTATATAACCTCTTGGGATAAGGATTCATATAACATTTCATAAAATAAGATCTACTGATGAATTTCATAGCATTTGAAAGTCATCTAGGTTATGAGCAGAAGGTAAATTTTCTTAAGGGCATTATGGTCATTTTACACAGTTTATTGGTTTACCTACTTATCCTTATCCAATGACCACCAAATTTCATATCTAACCTCAATATACTATAATATGCTCAGTATTAAAATTTGATGGGCAGCGGAGCTCATATAGTGGGTTATTTTAACGTTACTTAAATCTCGAGCTATTTGATCGGTTTAGGGTTTTAACTTAAGGTTCTTTGGGTTTTTATTTCATATATCCTTAATTCATACTAGGTTTAGGGTTCATATGAAATCCAAGCAATTTCTACAAGTATTTCTTAACAAAGAGTCCAAGGTGGCTACTTGCCTCTTCGCTGACGTTTGGGACCTCTATTCTTGAGCTTCCAGTATCTGAATTACTTCAAATTTCCTTCCATGTACTCCTTATTGTGTCTAGTTTATGAAACCATAATGTTTTTATGAGAATCGGTCTGGAATGGGGTTAAAATTGAGAAAACCCGAGAAAATGTCAAATTTTGAGTTGACTTGGATAGTTCAGTTGAACTGGCCATATCATCGTTTTCTTCCTCTGAACAGGAAGAAGATGCGCATTTTTTGCATCGCCGCCATCTGAAACTCGGCCTGTACAGCCACATTTACAACATTTCTCTTCTTGATTTCTTCATGAAACTTAAAGATGAGTGTTACAAGGAAGGGTTAGGGATTGATTTGATACCTTCTCATAGATCGTAGCCTAAGATATTCGCTAACAAAGTTCATCCAAAATGTGATTTATTGCTGGAGAAAAAACAAAGGATTTTTCTATTGGGTAGCCGATTCTAGGGGTTTCAAGGCCCTATTTCTTTATTGAACCTCTTTCATATTCTTTCTTCAGGCTAAAGGAATTGGTTTAGAGGAATGTCTTTGAGTCTAGGACCTTAATTTCTAGAAATCGTACTCAGTATGCAACTCACTCAAAACGCCAGATTTTCGATCTCTTGGGTAGCTTGTTCTACAACGTTTCAGCTCTCGATTCCTTCATCAATTTACTCAACTTCTTCCTCTGAAGCTAGAGGAATCCTTAATTTGAAGGAAAAGAGATCGTAGATAGGAATTCGACTCTTATCCCCAATTTAATTTCGAAACTTATTTCCTTCAATTCGGCAGGCTCTCGAGGTTATTTTTCTTCGAAGTCTTCTATGGAAGCATTCCTTGGAGGTGCAGAAAGTGATTGGAATCATTCTTGCTCGACGAGTCATCATTTGTCCTCGAATTGGATTTTTAAGTTTTTCTTGAAGTTCTTCAATTGCGGATTGAATTGAGGGAATGGTTTCTGGGCACTTTCAGCACTCTATTCCTTCATAGAACTTGTGGGTAATCTTGTTGAGAAACTGTAGAAATAAGTTTGAAGAGAAATGGGGGAGGATTACACACGAATTTGGAAGAAATCTGAGAGTAGGAGACCCATAATCTAAACATTCATTGCCTTCGATTGGGGGATCGACCTTTCTCGATTCTTATTTTGTATTGTTGCTCCTACTTCAGTCTTTATAGGAGATGCTTAAACCAAAATTGAGAGCTCCAGAATCTTCGTTATTTAGATGTTCAAAGAAAAATGGTGGAGGATTGCTCTTGAATTTGGAAGAAATCTGAGAGTAGGAGACCCATAATCTAAACGCTTATTGCATTTGATTGGGGGATCAACCTTTCTCGATTCTTATTCCGTATTGTTCCTCCTACTTCATACTTTATCGAAGGAGCTTAAACCGACATTGAGTCTCTAGAATCTTCGTTATCTAGAGATCGAACTTTCTGGATAATTTTTCGGAGATATCAACTCCGATCATAGCCTTACCGACCTTGGCTTTGAATACTAGTCGTTGGATGTGATGATCCGTGCGTGTTCATTGAGATCATATCAAATTTTGGAGGAGATCCAACGGTTGAGATTTGAGTTTGAAGGATTTTGCTCGGATGGTCACGGTAGATGCTCTAATTCTAATTAGAGTGGCATTTCTCTAATTATCCATTCTTTTAGGGGTATTTTGGTAATTTTCCACTTTTCGAATATTTTATTATTATTTTTCTCGAAAAATCCATAATTTTTCTACAAATTCCTCATTGCCTTTTCTTCATTTCCCCCTCATTTTTGAATCTTGACATTCCTTCTAGATTATGAATTACAAATAGGGAAAGATTTTTTATAATTGATAAAATGACTTTTTTGCCCTTTTTATTTACTTTTTCCTTTCCAATCCTTGAAATCACTTGTTAGGGTACTCAATTGACTAAGTCCCTTGTTCTTCCTTAAAACTTTAATTTTTTTTCCTTTCTGTCCTTTGGGTCTTTCATGAGTGGCTTATTCTTACGGGATCTAATTTTCTTCATGTTTGGGGTGTTACATATACAAACTCGTTGCAAACACAAAATAAGAAGGAAACTCAAAAGAAGAACAAAAAATACTATTTTAAAAACAGAGGTTAGTCCATGACCCACACTCCAAAGTCTGCTCTCATCCACGACCAACTCTTAGTTACTTGAAAATAAAAATGATAAACATGCAGTGAGTAATACTTAGTAAGTAGTCTACTAGTAGGTTCTTAACCGCGACCTTAAGCTAGGATATTACTTCTTGTTATGTTTTCAGGATCTTA
>NW_019272194.1:5930-7040 GCF_002738345.1 Cucurbita maxima
TTGTGAAGCAACGAAAGAATCTGTATGGTTTAGGAAGTTCTTAACTGATTTGGAAGTCATTCCAAATAAGCATCTTCCCGTCACTCTTTATTGTGATAACAGTGGAGCAGTTGCAAATTCAAAAGAACCAAGAAGTCATAAGCGAGGAAAACATATTGAGCGCAAATATCATCTCATAAGGGAGATTGTGCAACGAGGAGATATGATCGTCACACAGATAGCTTCAGAGCACAACATTGCTGATCCATTTTCAGAGCCCCTCACGGCTAAAGTGTATGTAGGGCACCTAGTGAGTCTAGGACTACGAGTTATGTAATCTAGGGCAAGTGGGAGAAAAGGCATGAGTATGTGATGCCCTAGTTTATTGTATTTATATCTTTCTCTCTACTCAACATTATAAAACCCCACTAGAGTTTTAGTCCAAGTGGGAGTTTGTTGGGTTTTATGTTCTAAAACTCAAGTTTGTAAACAAAAACATATTTTATTTTCAATCAAGTTATAATTGTTGTTTATTCAGTAAAGATTGTTATTGAATAAGGTGAACTTTACGATCATTAATCTAAATCTAATAAACTAAGAACACTCGGGCTATAGTATGATTACTTGAACTATATGTAGAGACATAAGATTTGATCAAGTTCAAGTATATAGTGAAAATGATCTATAATATAAGGATAAGACTGAGTACCTTATTCTGGGGACACTATGGATGTGGCCCACTTTTGTATATGATATAAACAATTTGATCACTAAATTGTACATGTGCAGACAAATGAATGGGGGTGTCCTATGTAATGAGTATTGCATAAGATCAGACCATGAAGAAAATTACTCTCACTTTATATTGTCGTTTACTGTTGAGACTGATTTTCTTTTCATTCGATGACCTAGGTAACTCGATCTGAATCCTGAGCTAACCATGAACTCCTGTTTATTCGAAATTATCCTTAGATTTGTATGGGTGAGAGTGGCTCAAGTTTTCCGACTCAATAGGCCTCCCATTTTAGGGGTAAGAGGGTAAATGGCTGGGTACGTAGGGTGCAAGATGGAATTCACTCCTACCCACTATTAGGGATAGAAGAGAGGTAGTTCCCTTAAATACTGACTTCA
>NW_019272194.1:8994-33465 GCF_002738345.1 Cucurbita maxima
CTTATTCTTATGGGAGCTAATTTTCTTCATGTTTGGGGTGTTACATATACATACTCGTTACAAACACAAAATAAGAAACAGACTCAAAAGAAGAACAAAGAATACTATTTTAAAAATAGAGGTTAGTCCATGGCCCGCACTCCAAAGTCTGCTCTCATCCACGACCAACTATTAGTTACTTGAAAAAAAAAATGATAAACATGGAGTGAGTAAAACATAGTAAGTAGACGACCAACTATTAGTTACTTGAAAAAAAAAATGATAAACATGGAGTGAGTAAAACATAGTAAGTAGCCTACTAGTAGGTTCTTAATCGCGACCTTAAGCTAGAATATTACTTCTTGTTATGTTTTTAGGATCTTAGAACTAAGAGGTCATCGTGTCATGTATCATATACTGATCGTGAAAACCTTCCCCTAAAATAACCTTCAATTTTCTCCCCATGAAAATATGAGTGTTGTCGTCATAATCATGTAATCCTACTGGTAAATCGTGGTGCAGGACATCTCGTTTAGCTGATGGGAAAGCTCAATTCAATTGGGAGTGCTGTCTGTAGATCTAAAGATAGCTTAGATTCCAAGCATCAGTGAAGATCTAAAAGTCACGTGTTTGATCCACGTTCACGGAACCTAATTCAAGTTGACTAACTTGCATAACCTTAATATTCAATCTAAAATTAGTGATTATTTCTTTTTAAAACTTCCGAATTTTCATTTTCAATGTTACAGGGGAGAGAGTAATATTGAAGATTCGAAGGTCACGTGTGTATTTGACCTTCACCACACCTGATTCAAGTAGTATAACTTACTATCTTATCTAAATTTAGAGATGATTTCTTTTTAAAATTTCAATGAATTAGCGTAAATAATTTTACTCATGAATTTTCATTTTAATGTTAAGCATAGATAGCTCAATTCAATTGGGAGTGCTGTCTGTAGATCTAAAGATAGCTTGGATTCCTAATTCTTTATTTGACTATAAATGCTCGGTAAGACATTTAGTAAAATGACTCATTTTATTGCATGAAACAATAAAATTGATCTTCCTACAGAATTGTCAATACATTCTACTTTCAATGTTGCTAAGTTGAGTCCCTTTGATGGATGTGATGATTTTTCTGATTCGAGGACGAATCCTGAAAAGGGGGATGATGATAAGAATCACGGTGTACATTCTACTTTCAATGTTACTGAGTTGAGTTCTTTTGATGTAGGTGATGATTTTTCTGATTCGAGGACGAATCCTGAAAAGGGGGATGATGATAAGAATCACGGTGTACATTCTACTTTCAATGTTACTGAGTTGAGTTCTTTTGATGTAGGTGATGATTTTTCTGAATCGAGGACGAATACTTTTGAAGAGGGAGATGATGATAAGAATCACGGTGTTCCAACTGAACCTATTACACAACCCAAGGCCAAGAAGATTCAACAAGAATTCATACTTCATCTACAAAATTGGATAGGCTAGGTTCAACCGTCATTTCATGTGTTACAAGCTGATTCGTTTGAGTCAAGATCTTTTGGAGATTCAAAAGTTATTTGCACGGTTGAAGTAGCGGATGAAGTTGGAAGCATCATTTCATGAGTAGTTAGAAAAATTTATTTATTATTTTAGTTTCATAAAGTTTGTAATGCTCAACTTGACTTCGTCTTCTATAGAGATTTAAAGGATCGAGATTAAATCACGGGCACTAACTTTTTTTGTGGGGAGACTATAAATACCCACAAATTATTATGTAAAAACATATTTGTGATCAATGAAATTGATCTCTTAAGTTGAGAGGTNNGGAGACTATAAATACCCACAAATTATTATGTAAAAACATATTTGTGATCAATGAAATTGATCTCTTAAGTTGAGAGGTCCCCCTTATAGAAATCTTAGCATATCTTTGTCGTTTTTAAGTTTCATGCAATTCTTGTGGTCGATTGCATCTGAGTTATTCAATCAAGCCTTGATCAAGTTCGATTGTGAAGTGACGAAAAAGGTTTCAAATCTTGCTTCTCACTCTTGGATCTCATAATCTAATTCTAGCTTTATATCTTGGTTTATCCAAATTTTCTATAAAAAGCTGTTAATTTCTTTAATACAAGGGTTCTTGCTTCTACAAAAGCTTGGCTCGTTGGGTTGAAGATTACGGTTGGTCTATCATCCTTCAACGGGATCTTCTATCCCCATGACTTGCTCTGATGCGGTCCTTCTTCTAACGCCGGTGACACATCCAGTTGTCGAGATTGGTAATGTGAGTTTGTAACCCATCCATTGAGGTTCTTGGAATGATTCTATAACTTATCTTTTCCATGTTGGGAGTTGGATCATGGGTCTTGTGCGAAGGAATCCTTGGTTTACCGCCGCTTCGAGTTGAAGGAAGTGTCAAAAGGCTAGTTTTTTTTTCAATTTTATTGATTTGTTTGAGTGATTTTATTTGATTTTATTTCAATTTGTCAAACTCACTCGGGTGCTCATCTCAATCATTTCAGCCTTGTTGGCGTTCAATAAGAGACACCTTGGAAATAACTGGTAACTGTTCAACTGGATTATCACATTAACAATTTGAATCAAATAAAGTGACATTAACCATTTGAATCACCTTAACCCCACTTGTTGAACTTGACCAAATTTCTATAACATAGCACTAACAAACGTACAAAGTAATACAAACAAAGGTACAAAGTAACACTAAAAAAGGTACAAAGTTCATAAAAGGTTTTTTTAATCTAAAATACCATTGAACTTGACCATTATAGTGCCTCTCGATCCCCTTGAATCTCCACAAAAGATGAAGTCAATTTGATAATTCTACGATTACAAACTTTATGAAATTAAAAATAAATAAAGTTTTCTAACAACTCATGTAATGATGCTTGCAACTTCATCTGCTCCTTCAACCGTGTAAATATTCACTTCTGAAGCTCCAAATGGTCCTTCCTCAATCTAATAAGCTTGTAACACATGAAATAATAGTTGAACCGAGCCTATCAAATTTTGTGGATGAAGAATGAATTCTTGTTGAATCTTCTTAGCCTTGGATCGTGTAATAGGTATAGTTGGAACATTTGGAACACCGTGGCCCTTATCATCTTCCTCCTCTTCAAAAGGATTCGTCCTCGAATCAGAAAATCATCACCTACATCAATAGGACTCGAGTCAGCAACATTGAAAGTAGGATGTGCTGAAATTCTCATGGAAGATCATTTTATATGCATTGTTATTAATTCTTTAAAGCACTTGATAAGGGTCATCCCATCTTGGATGTAACTTTGTCTTCCTTTGAGATGAGAATCACTCCTTGCGAAAATGTATCCAAACCCAGTTACTAGGTTGAAAAATGATTTCATTCCGTCCTTTGTTAATTCTTGAAGCAACATTGAAATTTTGTTTCTCAATTGTCTCATTCCCATCTTTATGCAATGTTTTGATCTCATTTGCATTACTTGTGGCTGCTTTACTCACAAAAATATTAGATGATAGAAAGCAAACCAAGACACGTAAGTGGATTAAATCCATAAACAACTTCAAAAAGAGAACAATGAGTGGCATACATTCGTCCCAAGACTTAATATTCTTACAAATAATAGCCCTAAGCAATGCTCGTAATGTTCTATTAACCAGCTCATTAATCTAAAGATGACATGCAGTTGAAAACAATAATTTGTTACCCAATTTATGACTTAAAATTCTTATAAATAATAGCTCTAACCAATAACCACCTCAGATGACATGCAGTTGAAAACAATAATTTAGTACCCAATTTATCTACCATACTTTCCAAACATTGGCAACAATGACTACAAAATTTATAAACATCGTGCTTCATGGCAAAAGTCATATGGATAGCATTTTCTCCCATGTCTTGGTTTCGCTAACTAAAGTTTTCCAATAACTTCCAAACTTCATTACCTTATATAACCTCTTGGGATAAAATTAGAGTACTTTTCTATAAACCACCAATCCTAAGGGATTCATATAAGATTTTATAAAATAAGATCTACTGATGAATTTCATAGCATTTGAAGGTCATCTAGGTCATGAGCTGAAGGTAAATTTCCTTAGGGGCATTATGTTCATTTTACACCGTTTATTGGTTTACCTACTTATCCTTATCCAATGACCACCAAAATTCATATCCAACCTCAATATACCATAATATGCTCAGTATTAAAATTTGATGGGCAGCGGAGCTCATATAGTGGGTTATTTTAACATTACTTAAATCTCGAGCTATTTGATCGGTTCAGGGTCTTAACTCAGGGTTCTTTGGGTTTTTTTTTCATATATTCTTAATTCATACTTAGTTTAGGGTTCATACGATCGAACACCTCAAAATGTTAAAATAACCCAAAGAACCTCGTATGTGGCTATTTGTATGGTGGCTTGGAAACTATTATTATAAGCGAATTTCATAAGGGGTAGGTACTTATCTCAGCTTCCTGCAAAATCCATCACATATACCCTCAACATGTCTTCCAATATTTGCTTGAGCATTTCTGTTTGACCATCTGTTTATGGGTGGAATGTCGTACTATAACTACGTACCCAATGCCTTTTGTTGAATTTTCCAGAAGCGAGGTTTAAATCTGGCATCTCGGTCTAATACTATTGCCTTTTGTTGAATTTTCAGAAGCGTACCCAATACCTTTACTGATGAATATTCATTTTTAATGTTAGCAACCGTAGCTCAGTTGGGAGATTATTAGACTGAAGATTTGAAGGTCACACGTGTTTTATCCCGTTCAACGCACATAATACAAGTTTATTACCTGACTATACCGTCTAAAAACATAACTTCCTTATTCAATCTAAAATTAGTGATTATTTCTTTTTTAAATATAATGAATTAGCGGAAGTACCTTTACTTATGAATTTTCATTTTTAATATTAGCGGTGGGGATAGCTCTGTCGGGAGAGTGTCAGACTGAAGATTTGAAGGTCACGTGTTTGATCTCCACGTTCACTACACCTGATTCTAGTTGCATAACCGGACTATTCAATCTAAAATTAGTCATTATTCCTTTCTGAAATCTCAATGAATTATCGGAAATACCTAACGTGTTCTAGTTCACCTCACCTTATACAAGTTGGATAACTTGAATATCTTATTAAAAATTAGTGATTATTTCTATTTAAAATTAAAATGAATTAGCGAAAATTCCTTTACGACTGAATTTTCATTTTTAATGTTAATGTGGATAACTCAATTGAGAGAGCGTTAGATTGAAGATCTAAAGGTCTCATGTTCGATCTTGCATAATTTGACTCTTCAATTTAAAATTAGTGATTATTTCTTTCAAAAATTTCAATTAATTAGCAGAAATTCCTTTACTTAAAAACTTTCAATTTTAATGTTAGCGGGGATATCTCAGTTTGTAGAGCGTCAAATTTAAGATTTGAAGGTCACGTGTTCGATCTCCATGTTCACCACACCCTTTTCGCACAACCTGGCTATTCAATAAAAAATTAGCTAAAATACCTTTACTGATGAATTTTCATTTCTAGTAATTGCGGGGAGAGCGTCACACTGAAGATCTGAAGGTCAGCACTTGGTTCACGTTTCATAATTTGACTATAAAATTAGTGATTATTTATGTTTTTGATCCATGTTCACTACATTAGTGATTATTTCTTTTTAAAATCACAACTCAAATGATTGCAAGGATAGCTCCGTTCGATTGAAGATCTGAAGGTCACGTGTTTGATCCACGTTCATACTAAAATTAGTGAAATTAGTGATTATTTATGTTTAAAATATAATGAATCGTGTTCAATCCACGTGTCTGTAGATTTAAAGATAACGTGGATTCCTAATTTTTTATTTGACTATAAATGCTCTGTAAGACATTTAGTAAAATGAGATGACTCATTTTATTGCATGGAACAATAAAATTGATCTTCCCGTAGAATTGTCAATACATCCTACTTTCAATGTTGCTAAGTTGAGTCCCTTTGATAAAGGTGATGATTTTTCTGATTCGAGGACGAATCTTGAAGAGAGGGATAGATGATAAGAATCACGATGTACATTCTACTTTCAATGTTACTGAGTTGAGTTCTTTTAATGTAGGTGATGATTTTTTTGATTCGAGGACGAATCCTTTTGAAGAGGGGGATGATGATAAAAATCACGGTGTTCCAACTAGACATATTACACAACCCAAGGCCAAGAAGATTCAACAAGCATTCATACTTCATCTACAAAATTGGATAGGTTAGGTTCAACCATCATTTCATGTGTTACTAGCTGATTCGTTTGAGTCAAGACCATTTGGAGATTCAAAAGTAAATATTTGCACGGTTGAAGTAGCGGATGAAGTTGCAAGCATCATTTCATAGTGGTTAGAAAACTTTATTTATTACTTTAATTTCATAAAGTTTGTAATGCTCAAATTGACTTCGTCTTCTGTGGAGATTTAAAAGGATCTAGATTAAATCACGGGCACTAACTTTTTTGTGGGGAGACTATAAATACCCACAAATTATTATGTAAAAGCATATTTGTGATCAATGAAATTGATCTCTCAAGTTGAGAGGTTCTCCCTTATAGAAATCTGAGCATATCTTTGTCGTTTTTAAGTTTCATGCAATTCTTGTGGTAGATTGCATCTGAGTTATTTAATCAAGCCTTGATCAAGTTTGATTGTGGAGTGACTCAATTTAGAAAAAGGTTCTAAATCTTGCTTCTCACTCTTGGATCTAGTAATCTAATTCTAAGGAGTGACTCAATTTAGAAAAAGGTTCCAAATCTTGCTTCTCACTCTTGGATCTCGTAATCTAATTCTAACTTTATCTCTTGGTTTATCCAAATTTTGAATAAGAAGGTGTTAATTTCTTTAATTAAAGGTTCTTGCTTCTACAAAAGCTTGGCTCGTTGGGCTGAAGATTACGGTTGGTCTATCATCCTTCAACGGGATCTTCTATCCCCATGACTTGCTCTGATGCGGTCGTTCTTCTAACGCCGGTGACACATCCAATTGTCGAGATTGGTAATGTGAGTTTGTAACCCATCCATTGAGGTTCTTGGAATGATTCTATAACTTATCATTTCCATGTTGGGAGTTGGATCATGGGTCTTGTGCGAAGGAATCCTTGGTTTACCGCCGCTTCGAGTTGAAGGAAGTGTCAAAAGGCTAGTTTTTTTTTTTTAATTTTATTGATTTGTTTGAGTGATTTTATTTGATTTTATTTCAATTTGTCAAACTCACTCGGGTGCTCATCTCAATCATTTCAGCCTTGTTGGCGTTCAATAAGAGAGACCTTGGAAATAACTGTTAACTGTTCAACTGGATTATCACATTAACAATTTGAATCAAATAAAGTGACATTAACCATTTGAATCACCTTAACCCCACTTGTTGAACTTGACCAAATGTCTATAACATAGCACTAACAAACGTACAAAGTAATACAAACAAAGGTACAAAGTAACACTAACAAAGGTACAAAGTTCATAAAAGGTTTTTTTAATCTAAAATACCATTGAACTTGACCATTATAGTGCCTCTCAAACGTAGGTAAAGTTTAAATTCGAGTCTCCTTGTCAAACTCACTCGGGTGCTCATCTCAACCATGATGGCGTTTCACAAGAGAGACCTAAAAAATAGCCGGATTATCGCATTAACCATTTGAATCACCTCAACCCCACTTGTTGAAATTGAAACAAATATCTATAACATAACACTAACATAGGTACGATGTTCATAAAAGTCTTTTTAATCTAAGATACTATTGAACTTGACCATTAAAGTGCCTCTCAAACTTAGGCAAAGTTTAAATATAATTGGTGACAAAAGATGAAACTATAAAATAAAAAGAAATAAGAAAATAATATTCCATTTCAGAGAATTAAACCAGAATCTCCTATGTGAAAGCAAAATATACAAACCGTAGGACAACAATGAATTTTAAGTGTAGTTGTCTTGGAGTCTTTTGTCTAATCGCTAATGAGTTTTACTATAATGTTTTGGGTAATGTCTAACTCTTCGACACGTCCTTTCATGTGTGTGATAGAATTCTCAGAGTTACCGAGACTATTCGAGCTGTTCGATCGTTTGGCGCTTTCTTCAAAAGGATCAACATCAAACATCGAGTCCTTGATTGGCAACCCATCTAGAGGAGCGTCGATTGCATTGATTCCATCAACAGTCTTCCCATGAGTTTATGGTGCATGACCCTTTTTTTTACCATTCACCTTCGAGCGCCACCATAGTTTTGCATCGTCCATGAGATGCATTGCGACCAACGTAACTCTTAGGTTCTATGAGCAAGTTCCAGTAATCTTCGAGTATTGTTCTACGTCAAAAATAAATCTTTTTAATTCCTTAGCATCCCGGTTTCCATTTAAGGGGTTGTGTTCTTGGATTTTAAGTTTTTTAAGGCCACATGAACTTGGCTTGAGCTGTGGTTCTCTACAGCCCAACTTGTCAAACTCACTCGGGTGCTCATCTCAACCATGATGTCGTTCAATAAGAGAGACCGCGAAAACGACTGGATTATCGCATTAACCATTTGAATCACCTGCTCATCTCAACCATGATGTCGTTCAACAAGAGAGACCTCGAAAACGACTGGATTATCGCATTAACCATTTGAATCACCTCAACCCCACTTGTTGAAATTGAACCAAATATCTATAACATAACTCTAACAAAGGTACCAAGTTCATAAAAGTCTTTTTAATCTAAGATAGAAACTGTAAAATAAAATGAAATAAGAAAAATAATATTTCATTGACAGGAATCGAACCCAAGTCTCCTCAATGAAAGCCAGATATCCTAACCTCTAGATGACAATGGATTTTTGGTGAGAATGTCCTGAAGTCTTTTGTCAGATCGCTGAAGAGTTTTAACATGATCTTTTGCTTAATGTCTAACTCTTCGACACGTCCTTCCTTGTGTGTGTTAGAGTTCTCAGAGCTACCAGGATGCTTCGAGCTGTTCGATTATGTGGCTCTTTCTTCAGAAGAGTCAACATCAAATGTTAGGTCTTTGATTGGCAACCCATCCGGGGAGCATTGATTGCATCGATTCCATCAACGATCTTCCCATGAGTTTATGGTGCATGACCCATTTTATATACCATTCACCTTCGAGCACTATCATAGTGTTGCATCGTCCATGAGATGCATTGCGGCTAACGTAACTCTCAGGTCGTATGAGAAAGTTCTTGTAGCCCTCAACTCTCAGGTCGTATGGTAGAGTTCTTAGAGCTACCGCGACATTTTGAGGTGTTCAATCGTTGGTTTTTTCTTCAAAAGAGTCAACATCAAACCTCAGGTCTTTAATTGGCAACCCATCCAGGGGAGCGTCGATTGCATCGATTCCATCAACGGTCTTCCCATGAGTTTATGGTGCATGACCCATTTTTTATATCATCCACCTTCGAGCGCCATCGTCCATGAGATGCATTGTGGCCAACGTAACTCTTAGGTCCTACGAGCAAGTTCGTGTAACCTTCAAGTATTGTTCTACGTCAAAAATAAAGTTTTTTAATTCCTTAGAATCCGAGTTCCCATTTAAGGGTTTGTGTTTTTGGATTTTAAGTTTGTTAAGCCCAAAATGAGCTTGGCTTGGGGTGGGGTTCTCTACGACCCTCCTTGTCAAACTCACTTGGGTGCTCATCTCAGTCATCTCAGCCATGATGGCGTTCAACAAAAGAGACCTTGAAAATGACCGGATTATCACATTAACCATTTGAATCACCTCAACCTCACTTGTTGAAATTGAACCAAATATCTATGACATAACCCTATTAAAGGTTCAAAGTTCATAAAAGTCTTTTTAATCTAAGATAACTTGATCATTATAGTGACTCTCAAACCAAGTTCATAAGAGTCTTTTGAATTTAAGATACTATTGAACTCATCCATTATAATGCTTCTCAAAACCTAGGTAAAGTTTAAATATGAAACTATAAAATAAAAGAAATAAGAAAATAAAATTTCATTGTCGAGAATCAAACTCGGGTCTCCTCGATGAAAGCAAGATCTTCTATGTAATGTCTAACTCTTCGACACATTTTTTTATGAGTGTAATAGAGTTCTCAGAGCTACCGCCACATTTCTTGTTCTTCGATCATGTGTCTCTTTCTTCAAAAGAGTCAACATCAAACATTAGGTCTTTGATTGGAAACCCATCCAGGGGAGCGTCGATTGCTTCAATTCCATCAATGGTCTTCCCATGATTTTTTGGTGCATGACTAGTTTTTTATACAACTCACCTTCGAGCACCACCATAGTTTTGCATTGTCCATGAGATGCATTGTGGGCCAACGTAACTCTCAAGTCCTCTGAGTAAGTTCCTATAGTCTTGAAGTATAATATCAAAACATATTAAGGTATTTGATATGTTAAACAGTAAAATAATTGATGTGTATCATAAACATTAAATAAAAATATATATTTAAAATTTGAATGAGATTCATATTAATTAAACATATATTATGATATTCTACGACATTTTAATATTATTTAAATAAGATATTATATCTTAATGTATTAGGTATTCAAATATATAATTTGACAAAAATTATCACAAGTTCACCGTAAATAGAACCCTAGGGTTAAGTCAAAAAGCATCAAACACTAAATACTTTGAAATTTTAGGTGATATTTTGCAGAGGAAGCTGATAAGGTCTTCAAAGAGCATGTGGTCGTGTCTGACATTTTAGGTTAACAACATGTTGAAAAGAAACCAGAAATTCTGATACTGGTAATTAACTACAAACCTTTGAATAAGGTTTTAGAATAAATAAGATATCCAAACCAAATAAAAAATGATTTGATAAAAAGAATTTAGAGTCAAATGTTTTTATAAAATTCGATATGAAATTGGGATTTCGAAAAATTCTAATTTCCTAAAAGGACAAATATAAAATAGCATTTAATGTCCAGTTTAGAAAATATGAGAGGAACGTCATGCGATTTAGGCTAAAAAACACTCCATCCGAATTTCAGATGATTATGAATGATATTTTCAATTCTTTCAAAAAATATCAATAGTTTATATTGATGATGTGTTGATATTTTCTAAAACCATTAAGATGAACACTTTAAACATCTACATACATTCATTAATGCAATCAAAAGAAATCAGCTAGTTGTGTCCATACCCAAAATCAAATAATATCAAACTCAGATCCGCTTTCTTGGATTTTAAATTTATTTGAGCCTTATAAAACCCATTCAATGGTCCATTGAGTTTGTCTCAAACTTTCGTGATGACGTAGCCTAGAAAAGCCAACTTCAAAAAAAATTTAGGTTCTCTCAATTATGTGTCCTAAATCCTTCAAGATATCAGGCATATTTACAAATGTCTTGATGAGTGTCTTGAAAATAATACAAAGTCTTGATTTGTAAAGGATATCTCTACAACCCAAAAAAATCAAATCATTAGTCAAATAAACTCTCTACTTAAGTCTTATTGACCCAAGGGCAGATCTCATAGTGAAACGTGACGCATCAAATATCGGATATGGAGGTATCTAAAATTGTCAAAGAGGACCGAGAATCAATTATCATATTTCATTCAAAAGCCTCTAATAATACCATACAAATTACAAAACAGTAAAAAAAAATATATATATTATTTCCATTGTACTCCGTGCACAACAATTTTAAAGGAAATTTAAAATAAATCCAGCGTATTTGTCATACTTTTAAGTTCAATTACAATAAATCAAGAAAAGAATTGAGTTGTAATAAAATATCACTTGACATTGGAATGTAATTTGAAGACTTTTTATCTTCGGGAGTTGAATTACATTTAAGATTATTTATGTTATTTCTTATTTTCTTCAATTTGTATTTAATAGCTTTGGGTAGTTTGTAGATGAACTATGTTTGAATTATCTTTTTGGCCTTTCTATTTTCGACAGACACGTTTTACACTTTTGGACTGACACTTGGTAGAAGGGGTCACTAAGGCTAAAATCATATAAAATGGGTTCATAGCTCAGTGGTAGAGCATTTGACTGCAGATCAAGAGGTCACCAGTTCGAATCTGGTTGGGCCCTTTTAAAAATTTTGGACGAACACTTTGTTCGATTTGCTCCCAACCACCGAGTGTCTAAAGGAAAAGAAATAAGAATAATTACCGATTCCAAACCTTATTCCAAAGTCCTCCACCACATAGAACCATGTACTTAGAACCTAAGGGCCACTATTCTCGGACAAGAACCAAGCTATCATTAACAAAAGAGTGTGGTATCCAAGCACCCACTATGAACATGGTTAAAAACTTACTTACAATTAGGCTAACTTACCGAGTCTTGTACTCACTCCATCTTTTTCATGTAACTAAGAGTAGTTGCCCTAGACCAACAACACCCACCAAAACTATTTTTGATGTTTTAAAATGATTTTTTTAACCTTTCCCTTATTTTGTACTATGAACCTATAAACTCTATTTTGAATATAATGTAAATATATATGTTTATTATATTTTAATTCTTTTTTTATTTCGAGAAAACATTTTACTTTGTGTTCAACCTCTTTTAACTTGCTTCGGAAATGGCTCGTGACATAAACATAAAAAAAGTAATTTTTTAGTATGAATTTTAATATAAGTTGCATTCTTATATTGACAAAACCACTAGTACCAAAAATATTCATGAACTTTCAAAATTAATGCCCTTAACATTCTAAAATAAGGTTCTAACTATTAGTGACTTGCATAAATCATCTCCCTTTTTATTTTCACTCACTCCTCTTCAACAACCTATGACCCATTAATATCATTAATATTTCATCTCCTTGTTTTTTAGCTTTTTGAATATCAAAATCTTAAATAAAAAGGAAAAGCTCTCTAAAATATTCTTATTTGCCAGTAATTTTACATAATTTAACATTTTAAAAATCGGTAAATTAAAAAAATCCAACATTAATATATTCATAATTTCATGTAGTCTTCATAAGTTTGCCGGCGACATTGTTTGTTGTTGAGCTTGATAATGTGAGTTTGTAACCCATCTGTTAGGGTTCTTGGAATGATTCTCTAGATTATCCCTTCCATGTTGGGAGTTGGGCCATGGGTCTTGGGTGAAGGAACCATTGGTTTACCGCCCCTAAGAGTTAAGGAAGCATCTTGAGGCTAGTTTCACATAGTATCATTATCATTGAGATAACAATTCTTTTCTATTTTATCTAAATTTTTTAAATATGAGTTCATTTCCAAATGCATGCTAACACCCTTATTGTTGAATAAATGACATGAAACTAGTTTCACTTAGTAACGTTGCCTTTTGCTCCTATTGGTGGAAGGATAATAGGTCGATTATACCTTTATGGTAGTTTTAAGCGTGACAACATTTTACAACCAGACTAATTTTGCTTCATTTCTAAATGAAAACGTGTAAATTGTAAACTCAAACATTTCAAAGAAATAAACAAGTTTTGATGGTACCATGCTAACCAGAAAACAAATGTTGACTTTGACCAATCCCTATATATTTTTTTTTTTATATTTTGAAACTATTTTAAGCACTTTTCTCGTGTACTCCTTACAAATTTACCTTTTAAGGTTGTAAACATTTGTGTATGGGTGACTATTATGATTATAAGTCAACTGAGTTAAGTAGAAATAAATTTTGAAGATGAAATTAAAGTATTAATTTTGATGTCATCTTTACCCGAGTTTTGGGATATTGTTATTAATGAGATTCAATCGGCATTAGTAATTCACAATGATAATATTCAAAATATTTGACAAAAAAAGAATGGTCAACATAAGATATTTGAAACAAATAAATCTTTTGTCCTCTATGATATATCAAATCACTCCTTTAAAATTCCTTAATAATAAACCTGAAGTCTTACATCACTTATACAGAAAAGTTCCTTGCATAGAAGTTTTATTAGATACTTTTAAGCATCTAGAGATCAACTAGACACAAAGCTAAACTTTCTAAAAAAAAAATTAGGGGCTAAACTTTTAAGTTAACGTAATTTAAGAAACTTATGATTTTTATATTATCAAGAGTTTAATTGAGCTAGGTCGATTCAATCTAGTGGACCCAAGAATTGAACCGAACCAAACCAACTAGTTAGTAACATGATTTAGTGGAAGCATTTTCATGCAAAGTAGAAGCAACAATGGAGGGTTTGAAATAATATAGTTTTTACCCCTTAAGGTCATTTTACACCGTTTCTTGGTTTACCTACTTATCCATATCCAATGACCACCAAATTTCATATCTAACCTCAAGCTATAAATGCTCAGTATTAAAATTTGATAGACACCGGAGCTCAGATAGTGGGTTATTTTAACATTACTTAAATCTCGAGCTATTTGATTGGTTCAGGGTCTTAACTCAGGGTTCTTTGGGTTTTTTTTTTCCATATATTCTTAATTCATACTTGGTTTAGGGTTCATATGAAAATCCAAGCGATTTCTACAAGTATTTCTTAACAAAGAGTCCAAGGGGGCTACTTGTCTCGTCGTCGACGTTTGGGACCTCCATTATTGAGCTTCCAGTATCTGAATTACTTCAAATTTCCTTCCACATACTCCTTATTGTGTCTAGTTTATGAAACTATAATGTTTTTTACGAGAATCGGTCTAGAATGGGGTTAAAATTGAGAAAATTTGAGAAAAGGTCAAATTTTGAGTTGACTTGGACAGTTCAATTGAACTGGCCATATCATCGTTTTCTTCCTCTAAATAGGAAGAAGATGCGCATTTTTCGCATTGCCGCCATTTGAAACTCGGCTTGTACAGCCACATTTACAGCGTTTCTCTCCTTGATTTCTTCGTGAAACTTAAAGATGGATGTTACAAGAAAGGGCTAGGGATTTATTTGATACCTTCTCGTGGATCGTAGCGTAAGATATTCGCTTCCAAAGTTCATGCAAAATCTGATTTATCGTTGGAGATAAAACAAAGGATTTTTTATTGGGTAGCCGATTCTAGGGGTTTCAAGGCCCTATTTCTTCATTGAACCTCTTCCATATCTTATCTTCAAGCTAAAGGAATTGGTTTTGGAGGAACGTCTTTGAGTGTAGGACCTTAACTTCTAGAAATCGTTCTCGGTATGCTACTCACTCGAAACGCAAGATTTCGATCTCGTGGGTAGTTTGTTCGATGACGTTTCAGCTCTCGATTCCTTCATCAAGTTTACTAAACTTCTTCATCTGAAACTAGAGGAATCCTTAATTTGAAGGAAAAGAGAATGTAGATAGGAATTCGACTCTTATCCCCAATTTAATTTCGAAACCTATTTCCTTCAATTCGGCACGCTCTCGAGGTTATTTTTCTTCGTGGTCTTCTATGGAAGCATTCCTTGGAGGTGCAGAAACTGATTGGAATCATTTTTGCTCGACGAGTCATCATGTATCCTCGGATTGGATTTTAAAGTTTTTCTTGATGTTCTTCAATGGAGGATTGAATTGGGGGAATGGTTTCTAGGCACTTTCAGCACTCTATTCCTTCATAGAACTTGTGGGTAATCTTGTTGAGAAACTGTAGGAATAAGATTGAAGAGAAATGGTGGAGGATTGCTCTCGAATTTGGAAGAAATCTGAGAGTAGGAGACCCATAATCTAAACGCTCATTGCTTTCGATTGGGGGATCGACCTTTCTCGATTCTTATTCCATATTGTTGCTCCTATTTCAGACTTTATAGGAGATGCTTAAACCGACATTGAGAGCTCCAGAATCTTCGTTATTTAGAGATCGAACTTTTTGGATAATTTTTCGGAGATATCAACTCCGATCATAGCCTTACCGACCTTGGCTTTGAATACTAGTCGTTGGATGTGATGATCCGTGCGTGTTCGTTCTAGATCATATCAAATTTTGGAGGAGATTCGACGGTTGAGATTTGAGTTCGAAGGATTTTGCTCGGATGGTCACGGTAGATGCTCTGATTCTAATTAGAGTGCCATTTCTGTAACTATCCATTCTTCCAGGGGTATTTTGGTAATATTCCACTTTTTGAATATTTTATAATTATTTTCTCGAACAATCATAATTTTTCTACAAATTCTTAATTGCTTTTATATCATTTTTCCCTTATTTTGAATCTTGAGATTCCTTCTAGATAAGAAATTACAAATCCGGAAAGATTCTTGATAATTGATAAAATGACTTTTTTTTTGCCCTCTTCATTTACTTTTTCCTTTCCAGTCCTTTTCAAAAGGCAACTCTTATACTGATCTTAATGGGACCTTAAGCTAGGATAAACATGATAAACATGGAGTTTGTAAAACTTAGTAAGTAGCCTACTAGTAGGTTCTTAATGGCGACCTTAAGCTAGGATATTACTTCTTGTTATGTTTTCAGGATCTTATACTGATCTTGAAAACCTTCCCCTAAAATAACCTTCAATTTTCTCCCCATGAACACAATTTTCTCATCATCTATCTTTTTTTAAACACTTTTGAAAGTTAAAGAGTAGTTTTGAAGCTTTTTTTTTTTTGAAAATTCAACAGTATTTTTTTAAAAAAAAAAATTATGAGTAATTTTTTTTAGATAAAGTGCAAATTTCAATGGTATTTTTATTAATTTAGCTTATAATTTAAAAAAAAAATACAAATTTTTGTTGATTAAGTTAATGTTAATTTTATTAAAATACATAACACCACATCAAAATTAATTTATTCGGAATAAAATTAAAACTAAAAAATCAATTTATTTTAAACTAAAAAAATTAATTAATTTTAAAACTAAAAAGTATACTTGGTTGGACTAAAATATCCCTTATCTCAACTATAAAGAATTTAATTCCAAGCTCCCTTCTAATAGACAAATGATTTATTAACCTCTATTGTAAGATTTCACTTCATCAATTTAAGTAGCGTTCAACTATAAATATCGAATGTTAAAGTATTCCTCGACAAAGTAAATCTGTTGAAACTGTCTATCAAAGGTGTTCCATAATAAGTTGTGGAGAAGTGTTTCCTTCAATTCTAATTTCAATTAAGGATGTCAATGACAAAAAAGTGCACGAGGCTAGAAGGTTTGTAGTGGAAGAAAATAACAAGAGTCATGGACTTTTTTCGTTTACAAGCTGTATCATGTGTCTTATTCATGGTTACTTAAATCTCATTGAATTGGTGCGCCTTTCACATCAGAGACATTTGTGCCTTAAATCTCTTTGCTTGCTGCAACATTTGCTTGACATAATTCGACCAAAGACGGTATGGACGACCTTAGCTAATTGTATTGGTCTCCAATCATGAAGTGTGACGTCGGATCTTTGTGCATACCATACTCATTAACTATAACATGGCAAGAAATTTTTTATGTTTTGACTGGGCATGACATATTCTATTGTTCTTATATATCTTTAGTTACCTGTGATTAAAGCAAAGAAGTATAGACATGGTTTCCAACCAACCCTTCCTTTATAGTTAGTTCGACGAATGGGTTTTTGTTATCATTTTATCGTTAACCCTTCCGCTCGATTTTGTGTTATGATATCATATAGGGAATCAGAAGCGACCTTACTTGGACAAAATTATATACCGTTTGATAATTATTGTTGATAACAAAGATAAATTGAATTATAAGCATTTTAAGTTCAAAAGTAACAAATTACTTGTACACTTTTACTTATAATCTTCATTTTCTTTATATAGCAATAAGGAAGGGAGGGATAGAAAAGATACTCATAATATCATTATGACTATGCCATATTTCATTAATTAAAGAGATTAATACACCCACAAACACACACACATATATTTCGAGAGAGAGAGAGAGAGGGCTTATTATAAGTAGGGATAGCATTCTAGTAGTTGTATTGCTACTTGGGGACAAGGAACTCGAGAACTTCTTTAAAAGATGAGAGCTTATAAGTAGGTGGCGATGGATATATCACATGCACAAAAAGAAAATTCTGCACCTTTGTAATAAAAGACCAAGGAATATCATCGTTATTTATAACTTCTATCACAATAATATAAATTCTGCAAGGACGATGTTCTCTAGTCATACTAACTAGACCGTTCACCACACGCTTGTAGATGACACGATGTTCACTATTCTCGTTATTCTTTTCAATTACGAACCTTCCTGCATTTTGCACTACTAGGATATTGACATCTTTAATTGGTACTAAAGCATCTAAAGGCAACCCTTCCACACTGCTCATTCTAACACCTTTGGTAAATTGTTCCAAGAGACATTGTTAGGCCGATTTTGTTCATGAATACTTAAGAATTTGATATTTATAGTTGTAGTTGAACGCTACTTAAATTGAGGAAGTGAAATCTTACAATAGTCTAATAAAGCGTTTGTCCATTAGAATAGGTTGGAATTAAATTCTTTATAGTTCGAGATAATAGTTGTATTATTTAAGTCATTGAGACTAGTGTTACTAGTACTTGTTAGTATATTTGAGTATAAATATTAAAACCATTAGTTATTAAATATTGTTTGAATTAAAGCGTTTATAATTCAAATGATCTTCATAACCTAATTCATAAAAAAATAAATAAAATAATTAGGAAGCATTTATGTGCTAGATCAAAATAAGATGCATAAAAAGAACTGGCAGTAATTACTTTATTACCTTTAATCTTAAAAGTAACTTAAAATATTGCTTGTGTGCCTCTTACAGTACTCTCAACAAATGGATCGCTTGATCTATTCTACTATACTTTACTTCCTCTTGATAACGGTGTGGTAATGACACAACTCATATTGCCGATAATCATCACTTACATCCAAAACCAGAGTATAACGGTCGACTATCGTCAAGGACCCATTCACCATTTCCATTTCTATCGTCAATGACCCATTCACCATTTCAATCATTTCTCTAAATTTTATGATGCTCTAGTGTTAGATTTCATTGGAATATTGCAGTAGTAAAGTCTTGAAATTTCTATATATCAAAACTGTTTAACACTTTCCAAATCTTGATTTTTGGTTGTTTGTGTTTTTTTTTTTAATTATGTTAGCAATGAGCCAATTTAATCCATTCTTCCTTTTATGATTTTTTTTTTAAATTATGTTAGCCATTACTTTTGGGTAATTTAATCTATTCTATTTATTTATTTATTTATTTATTTTTGCTATCGATAGACGTATCTTTATGAAACATACTAAATAAAACTAAATAATTGGTAAAGAGAGGATATGAGATATAACTTACGGTTAAATCTCTTTCCATATGAGAATAACTCATTCTCATGTCCATCTTTGCAACTATGTACTAAATTTAGGATTTTATTTCTCTTTGGTCAAAACCATCCTTAAAGGACAAAATTGAAGTTGTAGTTAGTCAATTATAATATTTGACGTGCTAGTTTTCAAACTACTTTAAATAGGTGTAAAGAAAGCATGAGAATAACTTAGTTTCACTAATCTAACACGTGTTGGGCATGTACTGAATACTTGTTAATACAATGGATACATTACAAATTTATAATCCAGCATTTCGTATCATACCCTTGACTTTGAATATATTTTGAGAGTGAAACGTACCTTAAGTTTTTTTTTTAAGTATACAAACATATAAACTTATTTATATGAGTTTATTTCTAATATAAAATTGATAAATTTTTTGAAATAATTCTTTTTAATTAATGTATCATTGTCACATCGGTGTCCTAGTTTTTTACAAATGACATGTTACCATATCTATTTGGTATCATATTTATGTCTCGTATCTATATCTCATTTTTATTTTTGTGACTCTGAGATATTTTTCTTTTATAAATAGATATCTTCACGAAAATAAGTTTAATTTATGTTGAGATGGAGAATAAAAATTGACACTTAAGGACGTTGATAGGGACTTTGATTCCTCTTAGTGTGAAGCTTGCATCTTGCAATTACTTGGGTAGAGAATGTGTTTCACTTAAATTTCACTCAAGAGAAAATAATCAAATAACGAACCATATGCGAGAGAGGATAATTTTTTTTTTAATCTTTGAGAAATAAGAAAGAATAAAAATTAAAACATGGCATGAATGAAAATTAGTGGCCGGGATTTAATCTCGATCCCCTTGAATCTCCACAAAAGATGAAGTCAATTTGATAATTCTACCATTACAAACTTTATGAAATTAAAAATAAATAAAGTTTTCTAACAACTCATGTAATGATGCTTGCAACTTCATCTGCTCCTTCAACCGTGTAAATATTCACTTCTGAAGCTCCAAATGGTCCTTCCTCAATCTAATAAGCTTGTAACACATGAAATAATAGTTGAACCGAGCCTATCAAATTTTGTAGATGAAGAATGAATGCTTGTTGAATCTTCTTAGCCTTGGATCGTGTAATAGGTATAGTTGGAACATTTGGAACACCGTGGCCCTTATCATCTTCCTCCTCTTCAAAAGGATTCGTCCTCGAATCAGAAAATCATCACCTACATCAATAGGACTCGAGTCAGCAACATTGAAAGTAGGATGTGCTGAAAATTCTCATGGAAGATCATTTTATATGCATTGTTATTAATTCTTTCAAGGACTTGATAAGGGTCATCCCCTCTTGGATGTAACTTTGTCTTCCTTTGAGATGAGACTCACTCCTTGCGAAAATGTACCCAAACCTAGCTACAGGGTTGAAAAATGATTTCATTCCGTCCTTTGCTAATTCTTGAAGCAATATTGAAATTTTGTTTCTCAATTGTCTCCTTCCCCTCTTTCTGCAATGTTTTGATCCCATTTGCCTTACTTGTGGCTGCTTTACTCACAAAAATATTAGAATGAATAGAAAGCAAATCAAGACACGTAAGTGGATTAAATCCATAAACAACTTCAAAAAGAGAATAATGAGTGGCAAACATTCGCCCCAAGACTTAATATTCTTACAAATAATAGCCCTAAGCAATGCTTCTAATGTTCTATTAACCATCAAAGTTTGCTCATTAATCTGAAGGTGACATGCAGTTGAAAACAATAATTTGTTACCCAATTTATAACTTAATATTCTTATGAATAATAGCTCTAACTAATGCTCCTAATATTTTATTAACCACCTCAGTTTCCTCATGAGCCTGAAGATGACATGTAGTTGAAAAGAATAATTTGTTACCCAATTTACCTATCATACTTTCCAAAAGTGACTTAAAAATTTAACATCCCTATCTTTTTTTTTTTGTGTGCAGCAAACATTGGCAACATTGACTTCAAAACTTATAAACATCGTGCTTTATGGAAAAAGTCATATGGATAGCATTTTCTCCCATATCTTGGTTTTGCAAACTAAAGTTTTCCAATAACAACCAAACTTCATTACCTTATATAACCTCTTGGGATAAGGATTCATATAACATTTCATAAAATAAGATCTACTGATGAATTTCATAGCATTTGAAGGTCATCTAGATCATGAGCTGAAGGTAAATTACCTTAGGGGCATTGTCGTCATTGTACACAGTTTCTTGGTTTACCTACTTATCCTTATCCAATGACCACCAAATTTCATATCTAACCTCAACATACTATTGTGGGTTATTTTAACGTTACTTAAATCTCGAGCTATTTGATCGGTTCAAGGTCTTAACTCAGGGTTCTTTGGGTTTTTTTTTCATATATCCTTAATTCATACTTGGTTTAGGGTTCATATGAAAATCCAAGCGATTTCTACAAGTATTTCTTAACAAAGAGTCCAAGGTAGCTACTTGCCTCGTCGCCGACGTTTGGGATCTCTATTCTTGAGCTTCCAATATCTGAATTATTTCAAATTTCCTTCCACGTACTCCTTATTGTGTCTAGTTTATGAAACCACAATGTTTTTATGAGAATCAGTCTGGAATGGGGTTAAAATTGAGAAAACCCAAAAAAAGGTCAAATTTTGAGTTGACTTGGATAGTTTAGTTTAACTGGCCATATCATCATTTTCTTACTCTGAACAGGAAGAAGATGCACATTTTTCGCTTCGCCGCTATCTGAAACTCGGCCTGGATAGCCACATTTACAACATTTCTCTCCTTGATGTCTTCGTGAAACTTAAAGATGGGTGTTACAAGGAAGGGCTAGGGATTGATTTGATACCTTCTCGTAGATCGTAGCCTAAGATATTCGCTTCTAAAGTTCATCCAAAATATGATTTATCGCTGGAGATAAAAGAAAGGATTTTTTATTGGGTAGCCGATTCTAGGGATTTCAAGGCCCTATTTCTTCATTGAACCTCTTCCATATCTTATCTTCAAGCTAAAGGAATTGGTTTTGGAGGAACGTCTTTGAGTGTAGGACCTTAACTTCTAGAAATCGTTCTCGGTATGCTACTCACTCGAAACGCCAGATTTCGATCTCGTGGGTAGTTTGTTCTACGACGTTTCAGCTCTCAATTCCTTCATCAAGTTTACTAAACTTCTTCCTCTGAAACTAGAGGAATCCTTAATTTGAAGGAAAAGAGATCGTAGATAGGAATTCGACTCTTATCCCTAATTTAATTTTGAAACCTATTTCCTTCAATTCGGCACGCTCTCGAGGTTATTTTTCTTCGTGGTCTTCTATGGAAGCATTCTTTGGAGGTGTAAAAACTGATTGGAATCATTTTTGCTCGACGAGTCATCATGTATCCTCGGATTGGATTTTCAAGTTTTTCTTAAAGTTCTTCAATGGCGGATTGAATTGGGGGAATGGTTTCTGGGCACTTTAAGCACTCTATTCCTTCATAGAACTTGTTGGTAATCTTGTTGAGAAACTGTAGGAATAAAATTGAAGAGAAATGGTGGAAGATTGCTCTCAAATTTGGAAGAAATCTAAGAGTAGGAGACCTATAATCTAAACGCTCATTGCCTTCAATTGGGGATCGACCTTTCTCGATTCTTATTTCGTATTGTTGCTCCTACTTCAGACTTTATAGGAGATGCTTAAACTGACTTTGAGAGCTCTAGAATCTTTTTTATTTAGAAGTTCGAAGATAAATGGGGGAGGATTGCTCTCGAATTTGGAAGAAATCTGCGAGTAGGAGACCCATAATCTAAATGCTTATTGCCTTTGATTGGGGGATCAACCTTTCTCGATTCTTATTTCGTATTGTTGCTCCTACTTAAGACTTTATAGGAGGAGCTTAAACCGACATTAAAAGCTCTAGAATCTTCCTTATTTAGAGATTGAACTCTCTGGATAATTTTTCGAAGATATCAACTCGGATCATAGCCTTACCGACCTTGGCCTTGAATACTAGTCGTTGGATGTGATGATCCGTGCACGTTCGTTCTAGATCATATCAAAATTTGGAGGAGATCCAACAGTTGAGATTTGTGTTTGAAGGATTTTGCTCGGATGGTCACAGTAGATGCTCTGATTCTAATTAGAGTGGCATTTCTCTAATTATCCATTCTTTCAGGGGTATTTTGGTAATTTTCCACTTTTCGAATATTTTATTATTATTTTTCTCGAAAAAAAATCCATAATTTTTCTACAAATTCCTCATTGCTTTTTGATCATTTCCCCCTTATTTTGAATCTTGAGATTTCTTCTAGATAAGGAATTACAAATCGGGAAAGATTTTTGATAATTGATAAAATGACTTTTTTGCCCTTTTCATTTACGTTTTCATTTCCAATCCTTTTTAAAAGGCCTTTTAACTCCTTGAAATCACTTGTTAGAGTACTCAATTGACTAAGTCCCTTGTTCTTGCTTAAAACTTTAATTTTTTTCCTTTCTATCCTTTGGGTCTTTCATGAGTGGCTTATTCTTATGGGAGCTAATTTTCTTCATGTTTGAGGTATTACATATACATACTAGTTGCAAACATAAAATAAGAAGCATACTCAAAAGAAGAACAAAAAATACTATTTTAAAAACAGAGGTTAGTCCATGGCCACACTCCAAAGTCTGCTCTCATCCACGACCAACTCTTAGTTACTTGAAAAAAAAAATGATAAACATGGAGTGAGTAAAACTTAGTAAGTAGCCTACTAATAGGGTCTTAATCGTGACCTTAAGCTTGGATATTACTTCTTGTTATGTTTTCAGGATCTTATAACTAAGAGGTCATCATGTCATGTATCATATACTGATCTTGAAAACCTTCCCCTAAAATAACCTTCAATTTTCTCCCCATGAACACATGAGTGGTGTCGTCATAATCATGTAAGCCTACTGGTAAATCGTGGTGCAGGACATCTCGTTTAGCTGATGGGAAAGGTAGGCCTATCATAACATCCAGCTCATGATACATATTGCAGGATATCCTACCTAAAGAGGAATAGGGGCCTTTTAGTACACATCGTAATGGCAGATAATGGTTACCTATGGGTATGGATCCTAGCAACTTATTTAGCATGTTATTCACATAGTTCTAGGTACTTGGTACATGGATTATTGATGAACCTAGGTTTATACATAATGTCTTGGGATAGGCTTTAGGAGTTGAGGTTTTAGCTTAGGAAAACATTAGAGGGTAACCTAACATGGACTGATTTGTGTGAAAACATACTAGCACTTTGAGGACCTCTTTTCTTTACCAAACTTATGGGTAAACTTATTTAGAAGGTGCAGGAACAAGTTTGGAAATGAATAGTGGACTATAGTTCTCGAATTCGAGGTAAACCCATGAACACGATACC
>NW_019272194.1:33472-46656 GCF_002738345.1 Cucurbita maxima
AGTTTGGAAATGAATAGTGGACTATAGTTCTCGAATTCGAGGTAAACCCATGAACACGATACCCCAAAACAAAAAACTCGTATCTCTCGATTGGGTACTCGATTAAGCTTGCTTCTTGCCCCTAATAGTCTACCCTAATTCATAATTTATAGACGGATTTTTCACTACCATTGAAACATCTAGAATTTCTATAATTTCATTATTGATTTTTATTAATCTTCTGCCAGAAAAATCTTCTCCCAGAAAAATCTTCTCCGATCGGAGCCTTCCTTTTTTAAGCACCTTGTAATTATTGTTCTATAAAAAATTGAATGATTCGGGAAGTTTATAAAAATTAGAAAAAGTACCATTTTCTCAATGTTTTTTCAATTGTACTTGTTCTTTGCTTCTTGATACAACTTAGTAGGGATTATACATGGTCTCTTATTGGAGACCTTGAGTGTTGCAAATTCTCCTCTCCTTTGAAAACTTTCGGTCATCGAAAGTGTTTATTCTAAAATAGGTCAGGGTACAATGTTCTTATTTGCCTTCTGTTTCCCAAGTGGCTTCTTCTACTCTATGATTCTTCCATAGAACCTTAACAAGAGCGATTTCCTTGTTTCTCAATCTTTTTTAATTTCTTGTCTATTATTTGAATCGGGTCTTCTTTATACGTTAGGTCATCTCTCAAGAAGAGAGTTTCATGAGCTAGTACGTGCGAAGGATCTAGGGTATACTTCCGTAGTATGGATACATGAAAGATATTACGTACTGCAGACAAATTTGGGCATTGCCCGATTCTATAGGCCACATATCCAATCCTTTCTAATATCTCAAAAGGACGGATAAACCTAGGGCTTAGCTTACCTTTTTACCCTACCTGTGCACCCCTCTCATGTGGAACTTTTAGGAATATATGATCCCCTACCTACAATTCCATGTCCTTGCGCCTTAGGTCTACATAGCTTTTCTCTCGGCTTTGTGTGGTTTGTATCCTAGCTTTAATCTTCTGGACTGCGGCGTTGGTAATTTGCACCAGCTACTGCCCAATAGTTGTCGTTTGCCCCCTTCTTCCTAAAAGATAGGGGTTCAAAATCTTCGTCCGTAGAGAACCTCGTATGTGGCCATTTGTATGGTGGCTTGACAACTATTATTATAAGCAAATTTCATAAGGGGTAGGTACTTATCTCATTTTCCTGCAAAATCATTCACATATACCCTCAACATGTCTTCCAATATTTGCTTGAGCATTTCTGTTTGACCATCTGTTTATGGGTGGAATGTCGTACTATAACTGTGTACCCAATGCCTTTTGTTGAATTTTCCAGAAGCGAGATTTAAATCTGGCATCTCGGTCTAATACTATTGCCTTTTGTTGAATTTCCAGAAGCGTACCGAATACCTTTACTGATGAATATTCATTTTTAATGTTAGCAAGAGTAGCTTAGTTGGGAGATTGTTAGACGGAAGATTTGAAGGTCACACGTGTTTTATCCACGTTCAACGCACCTGATACAAGTTTATTACCTGACCATACAATCTAAAAACATAACTTGCTTATTCAATCTAAAATTATTGATTATTTCTTTTTTAAATATAATGAATTAGTGGAAGTACCTTTACTTATGAATTTTCATTTTTAATATTAGCAGGGATAGCTCTATTGGGAGAACGTCAGATTGAAGATTTGAAGGTCACGTGTTTGATCAACACGTTCACCACACCTGATTCTAGTTGCATAACCCGACTATTCAATCTAAAATTAGTCATTATTCCTTTCTGAAATCTCAATGAATTATCGGAAATACCTAACGTGTTCTAGTTCACCACACCTTATACAAGTTGGATAACTTGAATATCTTATTAAAAATGAGTGATTATTTCTATTTAAAATTAAAATGAATTAGCGAAAATACTTTTAGGATGAATTTTCATTTTTAATGTTAGTGTGGATAGCTCAGTTGAGAGAGCGTTAGATTGAAGATCTAAAGGTCTCATATTCGATCTTGCATAATTTGACTCTTCAATTTAAAATTAGTGATTATTTCTTTCTAAAATTTCAATTAATTAGCGGAAATACCTTTACTTAAAAAACTTTCATTTTTAATGTTAGCGGGGATAGCTCAGTTTGTAGAGCGTCAAATTTAAGATTTGAAGGTCACGTGTTCGATCTCCATGTTCACCACACCTGTTTCGCAAAACCTGACTATTCAATAAAAAAATTAGTCATTATTCCTTGTTAAAATCTCAATGAATCAGCTAAAATACCTTTACTGATGAATTTTCATTTCTAGTGATTGCGGGGATAGCTCAGAGAGAGCGTCAGATTGAATATCTGAAGGTCACGTGTTTGATCCACTTTCACCACACTTGGTTCACGTTGCATAATTTGACTATAAAATTAGTTATTATTTATGTTTTTGATCCATGTTCACTGCATTAGCAATTATTTCTTTTTAAAAACTCAACTCTAATGATTGCAGGGATAGCTCAGTTGGGAGAGCGTCAGACTAAAGATCTGAAAGTCACGTGTTTGATCCACGTTCAAACTAAAATTAGTGGAAATACCTTTGCATTATGAATTTTCAATTTTAATATTAGTGTGGAGAGCGTCATAGTGAAGAGGAAACGTGTTCGATCCACGTTCATTTATTTTAATGTTAAGCATAGATAGTGTGTCTATAGATCTAAAGATAGCGTGGTGGATTCCTAATTCTTTATTTGACTATAAATGCTCTGTAAGACATTTAGTAAAATGACTCATTTTATTGTTCTTATTGCATGAAACAATAAAATTGATCTTCCCCTAGAATTGTCAATACATTCTACTTTCAATGTTGCTAAGTTGAGTCCCTTTGAAGGTGATGATTTTTCTGATTCGATGACGAATCCTGAAGAGGGGGATGATGATAAGAATCACGGTGTACATTCTACTTTCAATGTTACTGAGTTGAGTTCTTTTGATGTAGGTGATGATTTTTTTGATTCGAGGACGAATCCTTTTGAAGAGGGGGATGATGATAAAAATCACCATGTTCCAACTAGACATTTTACACAACCCAAGGCCAAGAAGATTCAATAAGCATTCATGCTTCATCTACAAAATTGGATAGGCTAGGTTCAACCATCATTTCATGTGTTACTAGCTGATTCGTTTAAGTCAATACAATTTGGAGATTCAAAAGTAAATATTTGCACAGTTGAAGTAGCGGATGAAGTTCCAAGCATCATTTCATAGTGGTTAGAAAACTTTATTTATTATTTTAATTTCATAAAGTTTGTAATGCTCAAATTGACTTCGTCTTCTGTGGAGATTTAAAGGGATCGAGATTAAATCACGGGCACTAACATTTTTTATGGGGAGACTATAAATACCCACAAATTATTATGTAAAAGCATATTTGTGATCAATGAAATTGATCTCTCAAGTTGAGAGGTTCCCTCTTATAGAAATCTGAGCATATCTTTGTCGTTTTTAAGTTTTATGCAATTCCTGTGGTAGATTGCATCTGAGATATTTAATCAAGTCTTGATCAAGTTTGATTGTGGAGTGACTCAATTTAGACAAAGATTTCAAATCTTGGTTCTCACTCTTGGATCTCATAATCTAATTCTAGCTTTATCTCTTGGTTTATCCAAAATTTGTATAAGAAGGTGTTAATTTCTTCAATTAAAGGTTCTTGCTTCTACAAAAGCTTGGCTTGTTGGGCTGAAGATTACGGTTGGTCTATCGTCCTTCAACGAGATCTTCTATCCCCATGACTGCTCTGTTGGAGTCGTTCTTCTAACGCCAGCGACACGTCCAGTTGTCGAGATTGGTAATGTGAGTTTGTAACGAATCCATTGAGGTTCTTGGAATGATTCTATAGCTTATCATTTCCATGTTGGGAGTTGGATCATGGGTCTTGGGCGAATTTTTTTTTCAATTTTATTGATTTGTTTGAGTGATTTTATTTGATTTTATTTCAATTTTGTCAAACTCAATCGGGTGCTCATCTCAATCATTTCAGCCTTGTTGGCGTTCAATAAGAGAGACCTTGGAAATAACTTGTAACTGTTCAACTGGATTATCACATTAACAATTTGAATCAAATAAAGTAACATTAACCATTTGAATCACCTCAACCCCACTTGTTGAACTTGACCAAATGTCTATAACATAGCACTAACAAAGGTACAAAGTAATACAAACAAAGGTACAAAGTAACACTAACAAGGGTACAAAGTAACACTAACAAGGGTACAAAGTAACACTAACAAAGGTACAAAGTAATACAAACAAAGTAATACAAACAAAGGTACAAAGTAATACAAACAAAGTAATACAAACAAAGTAATACAAACAAAGTAATACAAACAAAGGTACAAAGTAACACTAACAAAGGTACAAAGCTCATAAAAGTGGTTCCCAAATTTTATATTATTGTGATAGAAGCTATAAATGACCATTATATTCATTGGTCAAAATTTTATATTATTGTGATGGAAACTATAAATGACCATTATATTAATTGGTCAGATATTGCAATTGTGAAGAAGTGAAGAAGTCCTCCTTATATGAGTATCTTTTCTTTTTCTCTTCTACCCACTTTATACATAACATGTTAAATTAAGTCATACTGAAAAAAATCATTTCTTTCTTTTGGAGATGCGGGGTATCGATCCCCGTACCTCTCGCATGCTAAGCGAGCGCTCTACCATTTGAGCTACATCCCCACAATTTTTGCATCACAAAACCCTAAATTTTTCATCATCAATAATAGTGAAAATGAAGAAATATTGCTACACAACAGGTCATGAATAAGGAAAAATTTGAAAAGAAACAATATATTTAATAATAAAGATAATCATATTTTTGGAGCGGGGTATCAATCCCCGTACCTCTCACATGCAAAGCGAGCGCTCTACCATCTGAGCTACATCCCCATGATTCTTATATCATAAAACCCTATTAATGTCCCATCATCAATAATAGTGAAAATAAAAAAATATCAAAATATTAATAACAAATAGTTTAGATATCCCCACAATTCTTTCCTCACAAAGTCCTATGCATCTCGTCATCAGTAATAGTGAAAATGAAAAACTATCCCAGCTCATTATGTCCTAAATAAGAAAAAATTGAAAAGAAATAATATATTTAATAATCGATTCAATTGAAGATGCAAGGTATTGAGCCCCATACTTTCCACATGGGAAATGAACGCTATACCATTCGAACTACATCCCTATGATTTTTACATCAAAAAACCTTAAACGTCCCTTCATTAATAATTGTGAAAATGAAAAAGTATATATGCATATTATGTCATACATAAGGAAATATTGAATAGAAATAAAATATTAATAATAAATAGTTTCTTTTGGAGATGCGAGGTATCGATCTCCATACCTCTCGTATGCTAAGTCGTAACTCTCGCATGTTAAGCGAAGCTACATCCCCATAATTCTTGCATCACAAAACCCTAAATTTTTCATCATCAATAATAGTAAAAATGAAGAAATATCACTACTCAACATGTCATGAATAAGGAAAAATTGAAAAGAAGTAATTTTCAATAATAGTGACATGAAAAAAAACTATCCCTACTCATTATGTCGTATCCACATTAGAAGTGAGCGCTCTACTATCTGAGCTACATCCCCATAATTCATACTACAATCTCTTGAAGGGGCATATTTTGAGAATCAAACTCAAGACCTCTCACTCCCAAAGCGAGAATCATACCACTAGACCAAATGCCCTTGTTATACCACTTGAAACGTATGTATGAAGCCTTAGGCCTAGGTATTAAGTTTGTATTTTTTCGTATTGCAGGAAACACGTGAAGTGCTCAGAGGTAGAATGTGTCTTGGAGAATAAAGCCTTGGGATGGGATATTGTATTAAGAGCATGATGGTAAGTATAAAATGTTGAATATGAAGTTAGGTTGATGTCGAATATGAAGTCCTTCGATAAAAAAAGAATTAGACATAAGGACATTTCAAGAATTGAACTCAAAACCTCCTCTTGCACCACAAGTGAGAATCATACCACTAAACTAAATGTCTTTTCTTGAACACCCAATATTTTTAACTTCTACTTAAATATATTTTTCTCTCATGAAAAGTTGAATTGTTATAATATAAAAGGGTTATCAAACAACCCAACAAAAGAAACAAACTAATCAATTTGGGTTGGATTGATTCGGTTTAGTTCATCAGTTTGTTTGATTTAATTTTTCTATTTTGTCTCATATGACAAGAAAATAAAGTTGTATTGAATGCACCTTAGTTTCATTTATGACAAACTCATATGAAACATAATTGCATTAATAGTACTCAGAGTTGGAGTCTATAAGCATTTCATAAACTTTCGTGCAATTCATGCTTTATTAAAGATGAGATAAAATTTGGGGAACTTTAAATTACTTCATGTGGAGCTTCAATTACTATGAAACATATGAAACATAATTGCATTAATAGTACTTAGATGGGGTTGTTATGCAGCGTTAGTTTGTCTTTGTGTTTGATTTTTTTTGTACTTTTTTTTTTGTAATTCTATCCCAAACACTTTTTTTTTTGTTTGGATAAATTTGAACAACACCGTCTTATAATTTAATTTAATTTTATATTTAATGTGGTGGTGTTTTTTCAATCTTATTTTATTTTTACAGCATTATTTTATATTAATTTACTTTTATTTTTATTTGTTTTAACTTTCAATTTTAGTTTCTATTTGAGTTTTGAACCCTTGAAATTTGGGTTGTGACAGATTGGTATCAGAGCAGCCGGATTTTAAATTATATAGATTTTTTCTTAAGATAAAGAGTCGTATATCTCTATGACTCACCTCGATGACACGTCTCTCCGCGACCAAGTAAGCAGTCTAACCCTATTTTGTAGTATATGATATGTGTTAAAACTTGTATGAATTTATTGTATGTTTTGATTTTCGTGGTAGTTATAAAATGTCCTTGGACATTAAAGAGTGAACGTTAACTATATAAGACAATAATGGATCAACGTTATAGTGTCTAGATATGGTGAGGAGGAAAAGAGTGGTCATGAGATATATGACTAGCCTTAGGAAAACAGAGAGTTTTTGTTGCAGAGTGCGAGACATCTAATCCATGAAATTTTGGTACTAGAAATGAAGAAACTGGAGATGGTCCCCAAACGTCTATATGGACCATTTCCAATCGCACTTTCTTTGGTTCTCTAGCAATTTTTGTGAAGCTAACTCGTTTATATTTTTCCATAACGCAGCTCTCACAAACACCCATATCAATAGATTTTAGGCCTTCTAAAACTTCATTTGCACCCATCATCTTCATTTCTTTGATGCTCATATGTTCAAGTCTATTGACACTACTGTAGGGTGCATAAACATGGTTGTTGTTGCTGTTACTTGAATTGGAAGCACTCTTAGCAACAACAACCATGTTTATACACTCTACATTAGTGTATAGGGTTCCCGATTTTAGGTCATGCTACCACCATGACACCCTTCACAATATTCCCAAAACTCTTTCCAAACTCGGTTGCATAACCTGTGCTATCCAACTGACAAATAGAGATTAGATTCTTCTTGAGATCAGGAATATATCTGACATCCTATAATATCCACACACTCATTTCCTGTTAGAGTTTATATGTAGACATCTTTATTCCCTTCAATCTCCAACGTTTTGTTGTCGGCAATATACACCTTCCTAACATTTCCTTATTGAAAATTTTGAAACAATTCCTTACTTGGATTCGAATGAAACGATGCAACTGAATCTAAAATCTAAAATTCAATTGGGCTGTTCATGCTAAGGATTAAAGCATTCTCAGTATCTTCTGCTGAATATATGAAATTATCGTTATCTTCAAATTTGTGATTTTTCTTTTCATCAATTTTGTACGATCTATCCGAAAGTGTAATTTTTCTTCACAATTTCAACACTTTACGTTTTGTTTGTTTGGAGATTTTTCCCAGTTTCTTAATTTTGATCGCCCATGTTTGTTTAGGCTCTTTGATTTACTTCTTCCCCTTCGATCAACAATGAAAGCATTTCCGGATGAATCTTCAATTTTCCGTTTGGGCTTTCGCTGACATTTCAAATTTCACTAAATTTCAGTTTAATAGATCCTCGTGAACTGTTGATTGCAGCAACAACAGTATACCACGACTCGAGTAAAGATGACATCAAAATCAATGCTTTAATCTTATTTTTTAACATAATTTCCACCCAACTCAATTGACTTACAATCATGTTGAACTAATTTATATTGATCTGCAACAAATCAACATTTGTAGATTGAACAACCTCTGCATCAAATACACCTTGTTCATAGCCGACATATTTTCGTACATATTTAACAACACCTTCAATAGGCCCGATGTCGTCTTCTCTTTGATGATGTTGAACGTCATGTTTCTGGACAGCGTCAACCACATTAACCCTATAGCATGACAATTCTTGAGCTTCCGCTCCTCCGTGGTCATGGTATCCAGCTTCACCCTCAAAAGGGGTTCCTGAATATCTTTCTCGTACAGATAATCTTCAATCTGCATCTTCTAGAAATTGATATCAAATCCATCAAACTTTTCAATTCTTGAACTTTCCATCTTCATAGATCGTGGTGAATCTCTCCTCGCTCTGATACTAGTTATTAGGATCACACAACACCGCACACAGTTGATCTAAATGAACACAAAAAACATGATAGAGAAAATGTAAGAAGAAATATTCTAATGGTTTTGTATTAATGACTTCAGGGTTGCAAATAGAGAATATGGAGAATGAGAAATGTACATTTAGGAAGCACCGAAAAATTGACTAATGGGTATATATATGATTTCAGTTTATTATATATAGCTTCACTATATGTAAACGCCTACTATATAGTTAGCCTTCATATCCAACATTCTAGAGCCCAAATGGTCAGGGATTGACATTCTGCTAGAACACAAAGTCATTTACATGCCCCTCGAAAATGCCTAGTAGTAATGGAGTCTAACCCAATGATCATTCATACAAATATCCATCAACCAAGAGGGGTGAAAATGATGATGATAGTACAGTTGAGAAAGAATCTTAGCCATGATGAATCTACACTTACTGCCATTGTTGTATTTGAAAAGGGGAAGTGCAAGTGTGCGAACCTCAACAAAAACTTTATTTCCACTACATGAACACCACGACTCAAAACAAGAAGGTCAAATATTGAGTTTAAATCCACCAAGAGAGATAAATCACAAGATTAGTTTTATGTCGCCTACCACAAACAGATGTCATGCGGCTCAGCCTGAGCTAGTTTAATTCTACAAATAGCAAAATGGCATGTTCACAGTCGGGTTTATTTGACCTCCAAAAGCTCTTGTCAGTGATCACTCAAATGCTTGGCAAAGACACCAAGCCAACACCTCTACTAAAGAAGGGAGACAAAAACAAACCACTAAAGCAACATATGTTCACGCAAAAATACCAACCATACGAATGAAGAGAAGGGTCGACCACAATAATTTCAAAGCAAATAGAGAATTATAATAAGTTAAGGTCAGATCAACATTGAGTTCAAAGCAACAAGAACCAAAGACTGGTGCGAAAATTCTATGGACTAGTCGAAGTTATACACAAGATTAGAAAGACATCATATAAAATCCAATTGCTCCTATGGATACAGACTAACCCTGTTGTCCACGTCAGTAACTTGAAACGTTATTATTCCGACCAAGAAAACATCAAGTAGAAGCAAGTGGTATCACGTCATGCAAAGAAGAAAATGTTTCAAGCAAAGAAAGTAGGAAAGACATCAATAGAGAAGAGTTGAAGAGTTAACAAACCGAGAAGTGATTTTCAACAGCTTCTAGTAGGTTGGAAAAGACTCCTCAATACTGAGATCAGCTAGAAGCGCATCGCGAGACCTAGAGTCAGCCTCATCCTACAACGTTGAGTTTATGAAGAGTCGGTTGATAGAGATATTGACAAATTGTGTAAGGGCAGATGTCGCGGTCATGATTGGCCAAGGCGTGTTGCCTATGGCTGCATGTTAGACGACTCAGCTATTCTTGTAAACGATTTGTGGTTCATGGTGGCATGCTCATTCCAAACCCATTTTACTTGCATTCATCTTAGATAGGCTTTTACTATTATTGTTGTGCCAATACGGGGTGTATGATTAGTCATCAAAATCATATCTACACCCATCATTACTAAAATGTCCCAAAATGTACTATGGGAGAACGTGACCAGTTGTTGTTTGTTCACTTTTAGCTTATAACATTACTCTATTTGAAATTGTTTTTAACGTATTTCCTCGCTCACGTTTTCTAAAATATTTCTTCGAAACGTGATTCGAGCATACACCGTTATTTTTCCTTCAGTCTAAATTGTGCATGGTTGACTTGTTCATTGGATTAGAACAAATGTCACATAATAAGTGTCTCACTACTGCAAGAGTGCGATTGTGACANCAGTTGTGGGCTGCATCTTCTGACTAGTTACGTGCTTCTGACTAGTTACGTGAGTTTGGCTTGGAGCATACATGTAGATTGAAAAAGAAATGGTTGGATGCGGACTGCGAATAAGGGTTGGGCCACGAAAGGATTGTGACCACAGATGACCTATGTAGAAAATTTGTACTCCTTTCCTAAAAACCTTTAGCAAACAACATACCCAAAACAGATGCGCTACACCTCGTCTCACCCCCCCGGAGCATATGGATCCACCCAATCGATGAACACTCAAACCAAACTCGCCCATACTTTTGGCATAGGGACGTGAGAACCAATCCGAGTAATCTATAGTGGGAAGACCCCTTAAAGCAACAAACGAGAATGACTAGATTCATAGCAAGGTTAAAGAAAATGTGAGTATAAAAAGACGTATCGCATAACCGTCCCTGTAAGCAGCTTCATTCTTTCTTGATCTATGCACCGACTTTATGAAAAAAATCAGTCTTTCTGCTAAAAGTGTGACTGTAGAGTATGGATAAGCGAACCTCTTGGTTCGGGGGAAACCGGAGATGTTGGCTAAGAAAACTAAGCAGGCAAGTACAGGACGGACAAAATGCACATACAAATTGATTGACATGATCCCTCTCGCTCTCTCTTTGGCTAGTTTGCTAGCTACGCGATAAGCGGGAAAGCATACCAGGCAAGAAAAGAAAGGCTGCTCGATCTCCTGTAAGGCTAACCCTCAACGACGAGCTCAACAGGCAATGCTATAAGTTCAATAGAAGTCCAAGGTTTCGTCTACTACGGACCTGGAAGCTCTTGGAGGAGCTAACATGAAATGAGAAATACATTCGATTACGACAACTAATAGATAGCGAACTTTTTGGTAGAAACTGATTGATCCCTTGGCTCCGGCAAGAAAAGGAAAAGGTAGTCGTAATCCAACCTTTTCCGTCGGACGAGAGGAAAGTTTGAGCTGAAAGATTGAATCACACTTGGTAAGAAAGGCGGGCTTAGCAGGTTTCTCCAAACGTATAAACAAAAAGAGGATATCGATACGCATACATTCTCGCATGGAAAAACCTAGTTGAACCGGATCAAGGGTTCTAACCTAGTTCGACTGACCTTCTTTGGCTAGCCCTCGCACCTTGTAAAGAGGTCAACCCGTATGTGTTTTTTCTTTTCGTTTAGCGAGATAACTTACCAGCTCTTTCAGCTTGTAGCAGGAGTATGAAAAGTGGAATCCTCATCTTGAGTCGAGTCCGCATTGCCATACGAATCGACATCAGCCAAACCACGGGCTCCTATTTTTTCTTTAACGAAAGCGGATTTAACAGTTTCAATAAAACCAACCTCTTTTAAAGAAGGAGTCGCTCTACCTTGATCATTGTGGACAGACGCAGCTCCCACTTTACCTTTCCCTACCGTGAAAAGGAAAGTTCCCTCACGATAGGCCCTCCCAGCTCCCGAACGTCTTTCAATCAATCAAGAGAGGTATAGAATAGTACAACAAACCAACAAGACAAGAATGGACTCATAAGATGGGCAATCAGGGAATCGATTTCATTTGTTTTATCCGCCAAGGAAATGATCAAGGAATTCTCTATACACGGCTGAGAGATGACCATATTGTTGCACATCCCTAATAAAGTACCGTAGGCATGCAGAGCTTTTGAAAATGAAAGCGTGTAAAACTCAGATCCACTTTCTCTTCGATTCGTGAACTTCAGATCTGATCTTCCTTTCATCTCTGGGTGACTGAGAGAGAATTTAGGCCTGGCGTGCATTCGATTCAGTCAACAATAAGGTACAAAGAGGATTGATTAAATGGGCTTGAAGTACCATTATCGTTAGGTCGAAGATCTCTACTAGGTTTAGTGCACTTTGGTAGTTGCGAATGTTGCCGTAATCGAATGTCTTTCTCATTCGACATTCTCTCTTACCAAGCACTCATATTCGCCAGGGTTGAGGAGACAGTCCGTCAGCTAATTGGGCTTCGAGATTGCGTATACGCGAAAAGAGCTCGCTTTCGACTTTCTACCTCAACGTTTTGTGCTCGGTTCTGGTTCAGGAAAGGGTATGATCTCTTTCATTGGAGCACATTGATGCCGAAGGAGTCTTCGGAACCGGTGGAGAGGCTATTATGACTTCAGGCTATTCAAATAGCATGACTGATACCACAAAGAAAGGATATTTAAGTCACACTCGTGGAATTTCTTTTTCATAATAATTATCTCAATATATGATACAAAAACTGATGACTGATAAGGTAAGAGGTTTTAAAAGACAAAAGAATGTGATAGAAAAAGAGAACTTTTTTTTTTTCAGTGTGCGCGTTCGGTTCGAACCTATTAAAACTTTTTCATCGGTTATTTGGGCGCATCTTCTGGGATTGTGATAATAGATAACCTATGTGGCCACATTTAAAACCATATTATGGTGCATAATTCATTTTGATATAATATTGTTGGGGGCTTTGAGAATCGAACTTGAGACCTTTCACACTCAAAACAATAATCATACCACTAGACCGAATGCCTTTTGTAGCAGATCTATAATTCTTAGTTGCTAGTCTATGTGCCTCAATAGATGAAATTTATATAAGTAGTGCATTGCCACAAATTCTTTTGGGTTAGGCCTCATTGAAAAAATTATTTTAGTGCTTTTTTTCTTTGGAGTGGCATTTCGAGAATTGAACTCAAGACCTCTTGCACCCAAAGCATGAATCATACAACTAGACCAAATGCCCTTATTATGGGCTATATATTAAGTTTTTTTT